>NC_056708.1:15361484-15488524 GCF_018831695.1 Puntigrus tetrazona | reverse complement strand
AACCTGAGTCCACATATCTAGGCGCTTCATCCAGCCGATCTTGGCTGGGTTAAGTGCTACTTCTTGGATGCTTTTCCACTCAACCATGGTAACCCTGGAGAATATTTTTAAGAAATCAAAACTTAATGCCAAATATCCCGGCTTCATCTAACCAATCTTGGCCGTGAAAGGTGCTACTTCTTGGATTCTTTTCCATTCAACCCCTGCCACCCTGGAGGAAATTTTTAATTTTCAAAACCTGAGTCCAGATATCTAGGCGCTTCATCCAGCCGATCTTGGCTGGGTTAAGTGCTACTTCTTGGACACTTTTCCACTCGACCATGGTAACTCTGGAGAAAATTTTTAAGAATTCAAAACTTAATGCCAAACATCCAGGCGCTTCATCTAGCCAATCTTGGCCGTGAAAGGTGTTACTTCTTGGACTCTTTTCCATTCAACCCCTGCCACCCTGGAGGAAATTTTTTAATTTTCAAAACCTGAGTCCAGATATCTAGGCGCTTCATCCAGCCGATCTTGGCTGGGTTAAGTGCTACTTCTTGGACGCTTTTCTACTCGACCATGGTAACCCTGGAGAAAATTTTTAAGAATTCAAAACTTAATGCCAAACATCCAGGCTTCATCTAGCCAATCTTGGCCGTGAAAGGTGCTACTTCTTGGACTCTTTTCCATTCAACCACTGCCACCCTGGAGGAAATTTTTAAATTTTCAAAACCTGAGTCCAGATATCTAGGCGCTTCATCCAGCCGATCTTGGCTGGGTTAAGTGCTACTTCTTGGACACTTTTCCACTCGACCATGGTAACTCTGAAGAAAATTTTTAAGAATTCAAAACTTAATGCCAAACATCCAGGCTTCATCTAACCAATCTTGGCCGTGAAAGGTGCTACTTCTTGGACTCTTTTCCATTCAACCCCTGCCACCCTGGAGGAAATTTTTTAATTTTCAAAACCTGAGTCCAGATATCTAGGCGCTTCATCCAGCCGATCTTGGCTGGGTTAAGTGCTACTTCTTGGATGCTTTTCCACTCGACCATGGTAACCCTGGAGAAAATTTTTAAGAATTCAAAACTTAATGCCAAACATCCAGGCTTCATCTAGCCAATCTTGGCCGTGAAAGGTGCTACTTCTTGGACTCTTTTCCATTCAACCCCTGCCACCCTGGAGGAAATTTTTTAATTTTCAAAACCTGAGTCCAGATATCTAGGCGCTTCATCCAGCCGATCTTGGCTGGGTTAAGTGCTACTTCTTGGACGCTTTTCCACTCGACCATGGTAACCCTGGAGAAAATTTTTAAGAATTCAAAACTTAATGCCAAACATCCAGGCGCTTCATCTAGCCAATCTTGGCCGTGAAAGGTGCTACTTCTTGGACTCTTTTCCATTCAACCCCTGCCACCCTGGAGGAAATTTTTTTAATTTTCAAAACCTGAGTCCAGATATCTAGGCGCTTCATCCAGCCGATCTTGGCTGGGTTAAGTGCTACTTCTTGGACGCTTTTCCACTCGACCATGGTAACCCTGGAGAAAATTTTTAAGAATTCAAAACTTAATGCCAAACATCCAGGCTTCATCTAGCCAATCTTGGCCGTGAAAGGTGCTACTTCTTGGACTCTTTTCCATTCAACCCCTGCCACCCTGGAGAAATTTTTTTAATTTTCAAAACCTGAGTCCAGATATCTAGGCGCTTCATCCAGCCGATCTTGGCTGGGTTAAGTGCTACTTCTTGACGCTTTTCCACTCGACCATGGTAACCCTGGAGAAAATTTTTAAGAATTCAAAACTTAATGCCAAACATCCAGGCGCTTCATCTAGCCAATCTTGGCCGTGAAAGGTGCTACTTCTTGGACTCTTTTCCATTCAACCCCTGCCTCCCTGGAGGAAATTTTTTTTAATTTTCAAAACCTGAGTCCAGATATCTAGGCGCTTCATCCAGCCGATCTTGGCTGGGTTAAGTGCTACTTCTTGGACGCTTTTCCACTCGACCATGGTAACCCTGGAGAAAATTTTTAAGAATTCAAAACTTAATGCCAAACATCCAGGCGCTTCATCTAGCCAATCTTGGCCGTGAAAGGTGCTACTTCTTGGACTCTTTTCCATTCAACCCCTGCCACCCTGGAGGAAATTTTTTAATTTTCAAAACCTGAGTCCAGATATCTAGGCGCTTCATCCAGCCGATCTTGGCTGGGTTAAGTGCTACTTCTTGACGCTTTTCCACTCGACCATGGTAACCCTGGAGAAAATTTTTAAGAATTCAAAACTTAATGCCAAACATCCAGGCTTCATCTAGCCAATCTTGGCCGTGAAAGGTGCTACTTCTTGGACTCTTTTCCATTCAACCACTGCCACCCTGGAGGAAATTTTTAATTTTCAAAACCTGAGTCCAGATATCTAGGCGCTTCATCCAGCCGATCTTGGCTGGGTTAAGTGCTACTTCTTGGATGCTTTTCCACTCGACCATGGTAACCCTGGAGAAAATTTTTAAGAATTCAAAACTTAATGCCAAACATCCAGGCGCTTCATCTAGCCAATCTTGGCCGTGAAAGGTGTTACTTCTTGGACTCTTTTCCATTCAACCACTGCCACCCTGGAGGAAATTTTTTAATTTTCAAAACCTGAGTCCAGATATCTAGGCGCTTCATCCAGCCGATCTTGGCTGGGTTAAGTGCTACTTCTTGGATGCTTTTCCACTCGACCATGGTAACCTGGAAAAAATTTTAAGAATTCAAAACTTAATGCCAAACATCCAGGCTTCATCTAACCAATCTTGGCCGTGAAAGGTGCTACTTCTGGGACTCTTTTCCATTCAACCCCTGCCTCCCTGGAGGAAATTTTTTTAATTTTCAAAACCTGAGTCCAGATATCTAGGCGCTTCATCCAGCCGATCTTGGCTGGGTTAAGTGCTACTTCTTGGACTTTTTTTCTCGACCATGGTAACCCTGGAGAAAATTTTTAAGAATTCAAAACTTAATGCCAAACATCCAGGCGCTTCATCTAGCCAATCTTGGCCGTGAAAGGTGCTACTTCTTGGACTCTTTTCCATTCAACCCTGCCACCCTGGAGAAATTTTTTTAATTTTCAAAACCTGAGTCCAGATATCTAGGCGCTTCATCCAGCCGATCTTGGCTGGGTTAAGTGCTACTTCTTGGATGCTTTTCCACTCGACCATGGTAACCCTGGAGAAAATTTTTAAGAATTCAAAACTTAATGCCAAACATCCAGGCTTCATCTAACCAATCTTGGCCGTGAAAGGTGCTACTTCTTGGACTCTTTTCCATTCAACCCCTGCCACCCTGGAGGAAATTTTTTAATTTTCAAAACCTGAGTCCAGATATCTAGGCGCTTCATCCAGCCGATCTTGGCTGGGTTAAGTGCTACTTCTTGGACGCTTTTCCACTCGACCATGGTAACCCTGGAGAAAATTTTTAAGAATTCAAAACTTAATGCCAAACATCCAGGCGCTTCATCTAGCCAATCTTGGCCGTGAAAGGTGCTACTTCTTGGACTCTTTTCCATTCAACCCCTGCCACCCTGGAGAAATTTTTTTAATTTTCAAAACCTGAGTCCAGATATCTAGGCGCTTCATCCAGCCGATCTTGGCTGGGTTAAGTGCTACTTCTTGACGCTTTTCCACTCGACCATGGTAACCCTGGAGAAAATTTTTAGAATTCAAAACTTAATGCCAAACATCCAGGCGCTTCATCTAGCCAATCTTGGCCGTGAAAGGTGCTACTTCTTGACTCTTTTCCATTCAACCCCTGCCACCCTGGAGGAAATTTTTTTAATTTTCAAAACCTGAGTCCAGATATCTAGGCGCTTCATCCAGCCGATCTTGGCTGGGTTAAGTGCTACTTCTTGGACGCTTTTCCACTCGACCATGGTAACCCTGGAGAAAATTTTTAAGAATTCAAAACTTAATGCCAAACATCCAGGCTTCATCTAGCCAATCTTGGCCGTGAAAGGTGCTACTTCTTGGACTCTTTTCCATTCAACCCTGCCACCCTGGAGGAAATTTTTTAATTTTCAAAACCTGAGTCCAGATATCTAGGCGCTTCATCCAGCCGATCTTGGCTGGGTTAAGTGCTACTTCTTGGACGCTTTTCCACTCGACCATGGTAACCCTGGAGAAAATTTTTAAGAATTCAAAACTTAATGCCAAACATCCAGGCGCTTCATCTAGCCAATCTTGGCCGTGAAAGGTGCTACTTCTTGGACTCTTTTCCATTCAACCCCTGCCACCCTGGAGGAAATTTTTAAATTTTCAAAACCTGAGTCCAGATATCTAGGCGCTTCATCCAGCCGATCTTGGCTGGGTTAAGTGCTACTTCTTGGACGCTTTTCCACTCGACCATGGTAACCCTGGAGAAAATTTTTAAGAATTCAAAACTTAATGCCAAACATCCAGGCTTCATCTAGCCAATCTTGGCCGTGAAAGGTGCTACTTCTTGGACTCTTTTCCATTCAACCCTGCCACCCTGGAGGAAATTTTTAAATTTTCAAAACCTGAGTCCAGATATCTAGGCGCTTCATCCAGCCGATCTTGGCTGGGTTAAGTGCTACTTCTTGGATGCTTTTCCACTCGACCATGGTAACCCTGGAGAAAATTTTTAAGAATTCAAAACTTAATGCCAAACATCCAGGCGCTTCATCTAGCCAATCTGGCGTGAAAGGTGCTACTTCTTGGACTCTTCTCCATTCAACCACTGCCACCCTGGAGGAAATTTTTAATTTTCAAAACCTGAGTCCAGATATCTAGGCGCTTCATCCAGCCGATCTTGGCTGGGTTAAGTGCTACTTCTTGGATGCTTTTCCACTCGACCATGGTAACCCTGGAAAATTTTTAAGAATTCAAAACTTAATGCCAAACATCCAGGCGCTTCATCTAGCCAATCTTGGCCGTGAAAGGTGCTACTTCTTGGACTCTTTTCCATTCAACCCTGCCACCCTGGAGGAAATTTTTTTAATTTTCAAAACCTGAGTCCAGATATCTAGGCGCTTCATCCAGCCGAT
Source organism: Puntigrus tetrazona (assembly GCF_018831695.1). NCBI lineage: Eukaryota > Metazoa > Chordata > Actinopteri > Cypriniformes > Cyprinidae > Puntigrus > Puntigrus tetrazona. The sequence goes on along the minus strand of NC_056708.1, from coordinate 15,483,521 downwards.
CTTGGCTGGGTTAAGTGCTACTTCTTGACGCTTTTCCACTCGACCATGGTAACCCTGGAGAAAATTTTTAAGAATTCAAAACTTAATGCCAAACATCCAGGCGCTCCATCTAGCCAATCTTGGCCGTGAAAGGTGCTACTTCTTGGACTCTTTTCCATTCAACCCCTGCCACCCTGGAGGAAATTTTTTAATTTTTCAAACCTGAGTCCAGATATCTAGGCTCTTCATCCAGCCGATCTTGGCTGGGTTAAGTGCTACTTCTTGGATGCTTTTCCACTCGACCATGGTAACCCTGGAGAAAATTTTTAAGAATTCAAAACTTAATGCCAAACATCCAGGCTTCATCTAACCAATCTTGGCCGTGAAAGGTGCTACTTCTTGGACTCTTTTCCATTCAACCCCTGCCACCCTGGAGGAAATTTTTTTAATTTTCAAAACCTGAGTCCAGATATCTAGGCGCTTCATCCAGCCGATCTTGGCTGGGTTAAGTGCTACTTCTTGACGCTTTTCCACTCGACCATGGTAACCCTGGAGAAAATTTTTAAGAATTCAAAACTTAATGCCAAACATCCAGGCGCTTCATCTAGCCAATCTTGGCCGTGAAAGGTGCTACTTCTTGGACTCTTTTCCATTCAACCCCTGCCACCCTGGAGGAAATTTTTTTAATTTTCAAAACCTGAGTCCAGATATCTAGGCGCTTCATCCAGCCGATCTTGGCTGGGTTAAGTGCTACTTCTTGGACGCTTTTCCACTCGACCATGGTAACCCTGGAGAAAATTTTAAGAATTCAAAACTTAATGCCAAACATCCAGGCGCTTCATCTAGCCAATCTTGGCCGTGAAAGGTGCTACTTCTTGGACTCTTTTCCATTCAACCCCTGCCACCCTGGAGGAAATTTTTTTAATTTTCAAAACCTGAGTCCAGATATCTAGGCGCTTCATCCAGCCGATCTTGGCTGGGTTAAGTGCTACTTCTTGGACGCTTTTCCACTCGACCATGGTAACCCTGGAGAAAATTTTTAAGAATTCAAAACTTAATGCCAAACATCCAGGCTTCATCTAGCCAATCTTGGCCGTGAAAGGTGATACTTCTTGGACTCTTTTCCATTCAACCACTGCCACCCTGGAGGAAATTTTTTTATTTTTCAAAACCTGAGTCCAGATATCTAGGCGCTTCATCCAGCCGATCTTGGCTGGGTTAAGTGCTACTTCTTGGACGCTTTTCCACTCGACCATGGTAACCCTGGAGAAAATTTTTAAGAATTCAAAACTTAATGCCAAACATCCAGGCTTCATCTAGCCAATCTTGGCCGTGTGAAAGGTGCTACTTCTTGGACTCTTTTCCATTCAACCCCTGCCACCCTGGAGAAATTTTTTTAATTTTCAAAACCTGAGTCCAGATATCTAGGCGCTTCATCCAGCCGATCTTGGCTGGGTTAAGTGCTACTTCTTGACGCTTTTCCACTCGACCATGGTAACCCTGAGAAAATTTTTAAGAATTCAAAACTTAATGCCAAACATCCAGGCTTCATCTAGCCAATCTTGGCCGTGAAAGGTGCTACTTCTTGGACTCTTTTCCATTCAACCCCTGCCACCCTGGAGAAAAATTTTTTAATTTTCAAAACCTGAGTCCAGATATCTAGGCGCTTCATCCAGCCGATCTTGGCTGGGTTAAGTGCTACTTCTTGGACGCTTTTCCACTCGACCATGGTAACCCTGGAGAAAATTTTTAAGAATTCAAAACTTAATGCCAAACATCCAGGCTTCATCTAGCCAATCTTGGCCGTGAAAGGTGCTACTTCTTGGACTCTTTTCCATTCAACCCCTGCCACCCTGGAGGAAATTTTTTAATTTTCAAAACCTGAGTCCAGATATCTAGGCGCTTCATCCAGCCGATCTTGGCTGGGTTAAGTGCTACTTCTTGGATGCTTTTCCACTCGACCATGGTAACCCTGGAGAAAATTTTTAAGAATTCAAAACTTAATGCCAAACATCCAGGCTTCATCTAGCCAATCTTGGCCGTGAAAGGTGCTACTTCTTGGACTCTTTTCCATTCAACCCCTGCTGCCACCCTGGAGGAAATTTTTAATTTTCAAAACCTGAGTCCAGATATCTAGGCGCTTCATCCAGCCGATCTTGGCTGGGTTAAGTGCTACTTCTTGGACGCTTTCCACTCGACCATGGTAACCCTGGAGAAAATTTTTAAGAATTCAAAACTTAATGCCAAACATCCAGGCTTCATCTAGCCAATCTTGGCCGTGAAAGGTGCTACTTCTTGGACTCTTTTCCATTCAACCCCTGCCACCCTGGAGGAAATTTTTTTAATTTTCAAAACCTGAGTCCAGATATCTAGGCGCTTCATCCAGCCGATCTTGGCTGGGTTAAGTGCTACTTCTTGGACGCTTTTCCACTCGACCATGGTAACCCTGGAGAAAAAAATTTTTAAGAATTCAAAACTTAATGCCAAACATCCAGGCGCTTCATCTAGCCAATCTTGGCCGTGAAAGGTGCTACTTCTTGGACTCTTTTCCATTCAACCCCTGCCACCCTGGAGGAAATTTTTTAATTTTCAAAACCTGAGTCCAGATATCTAGGCGCTTCATCCAGCCGATCTTGGCTGGGTTAAGTGCTACTTCTTGACGCTTTTCCACTCGACCATGGTAACCCTGGAAAAAATTTTAAGAATTCAAAACTTAATGCCAAACATCCAGGCGCTTCATCTAGCCAATCTTGGCCGTGAAAGGTGCTACTTCTTGGACTCTTTTCCATTCAACCCCTGCCACCCTGGAGAAATTTTTAATTTTCAAAACCTGAGTCCAAACGATATCTAGGCGCTTCATCCAGCCGATCTTGGCTGGGTTAAGTGCTACTTCTTGGACGCTTTTCCACTCGACCATGGTAACCCTGGAGAAAATTTTTAAGAATTCAAAACTTAATGCCAAACATCCAGGCTTCATCTAGCCAATCTTGGCCGTGAAAGGTGCTACTTCTTGGACTCTTTTCCATTCAACCCCTGCCACCCTGGAGGAATTTTTTAAATTTTCAAAACCTGAGTCCAGATATCTAGGCGCTTCATCCAGCCGATCTTGGCTGGGTTAAATGCTACTTCTTGACGCTTTTCCACTCGACCATGGTAACCCTGGAGAAAATTTTTAAGAATTCAAAACTTAATGCCAAACATCCAGGCTTCATCTAGCCAATCTTGGCCGTGAAAGTGCTGCTTCTTGGACTCTTTTCCATTCAACCCTGCCACCCTGGAGGAAATTTTTTAATTTTCAAAACCTGAGTCCAGATATCTAGGCGCTTCATCCAGCCGATCTTGGCTGGGTTAAGTGCTACTTCTTGATGCTTTTCCACTCGACCATGGTAACCCTGGAGAAAATTTTTAAGAATTCAAAACTTAATGCCAAACATCCAGGCGCTTCATCTAGCCAATCTTGGCCGTGAAAGGTGCTACTTCTTGGACTCTTTTCCATTCAACCCTGCCACCCTGGAGGAAATTTTTAATTTTCAAAACCTGAGTCCAGATATCTAGGCGCTTCATCCAGCCGATCTTGGCTGGGTTAAGTGCTACTTCTTGAACACTTTTCCACTCGACCATGGTAACCCTGGAGAAAATTTTTAAGAATTCAAAACTTAATGCCAAACATCCAGGCTTCATCTAACCAATCTTGGCCGTGAAAGGTGCTACTTCTTGGACTCTTTTCCATTCAACCCCTGCCACCCTGGAGGAAATTTTTTTTTAATTTTCAAAACCTGAGTCCAGATATCTAGGCGCTTCATCCAGCCGATCTTGGCTGGGTTAAGTGCTACTTCTTGGACGCTTTTCCACTCGACCATGGTAACCCTGGAGAAAATTTTTAAGAATTCAAAACTTAATGCCAAACATCCAGGCTTCATCTAGCCAATCTTGGCCGTGAAAGGTGCTACTTCTTGGACTCTTTTCCATTCAACCCCTGCCACCCTGGAGGAAATTTTTAATTTTCAAAACCTGAGTCCAGATATCTAGGCGCTTCATCCAGCCGATCTTGGCTGGGTTAAGTGCTACTTCTTGGATGCTTTTCCACTCGACCATGGTAACCCTGGAGAAAATTTTTAAGAATTCAAAACTTAATGCCAAACATCCAGGCTTCATCTAGCCAATCTTGGCCGTGAAAGGTGCTACTTCTTGGACTCTTTTCCATTCAACCCCTGCCACCCTGGAGGAAATTTTTTTATTTTCAAAACCTGAGTCCAGATATCTAGGCGCTTCATCCAGCCGATCTTGGCTGGGTTAAGTGCTACTTCTTGGACGCTTTTCCACTCGACCATGGTAACCCTGGAGAAAATTTTTAAGAATTCAAAACTTAATGCCAAACATCCAGGCGCTTCATCTAGCCAATCTTGGCCGTGAAAGGTGCTACTTCTTGGACTCTTTTCCATTCAACCCTGCCACCCTGGAGGAAATTTTTAATTTTCAAAACCTGAGTCCAGATATCTAGGCGCTTCATCCAGCCGATCTTGGCTGGGTTAAGTGCTACTTCTTGGATGCTTTTCCACTCGACCATGGTAACCCTGGAGAAAATTTTTAGAATTCAAAACTTAATGCCAAACATCCAGGCTTCATCTAGCCAATCTTGGCCGTGAAAGGTGCTACTTCTTGGACTCTTTTCCATTCAACCCCTGCCACCCTGGAGGAAATTTTTTAATTTTCAAAACCTGAGTCCAGATATCTAGGCGCTTCATCCAGCCGATCTTGGCTGGGTTAAGTGCTACTTCTTGGACGCTTTTCCACTCGACCATGGTAACCCTGGAGAAAATTTTTAGAAATTCAAAACTTAATGCCAAACATCCAGGCGCTTCATCTAGCCAATCTTGGCCGTGAAAGGTGCTACTTCTTGGACTCTTTTCCATTCAACCCCTGCCACCCTGGAGGAAATTTTTTAATTTTCAAAACCTGAGTCCAGATATCTAGGCGCTTCATCCAGCCGATCTTGGCTGGGTTAAGTGCTACTTCTTGGACGCTTTTCCACTCGACCATGGTAACCCTGGAGAAAATTTTTAAGAATTCAAAACTTAATGCCAAACATCCAGGCTTCATCTAGCCAATCTTGGCCGTGAAAGGTGCTACTTCTTGGACTCTTTTCCATTCAACCCCTGCCACCCTGGAGAAATTTTTAAATTTTCAAAACCTGAGTCCAATATCTAGGCGCTTCATCCAGCCGATCTTGGCTGGGTTAAGTGCTACTTCTTGGACGCTTTTCCACTCGACCATGGTAACCCTGGAGAAAATTTTTAAGAATTCAAAACTTAATGCCAAACATCCAGGCTTCATCTAGCCAATCTTGGCCGTGAAAGGTGCTACTTCTTGGACTCTTTTCCATTCAACCCCTGCCACCCTGGAGGAAATTTTTTTTAATTTTCAAAACCTGAGTCCAGATATCTAGGCGCTTCATCCAGCCGATCTTGGCTGGGTTAAGTGCTACTTCTTGGACGCTTTTCCACTCGACCATGGTAACCCTGGAGAAAATTTTTAAGAATTCAAAACTTAATGCCAAACATCCAGGCGCTTCATCTAGCCAATCTTGGCCGTGAAAGGTGCTACTTCTTGGACTCTTTTCCATTCAACCCTGCCACCCTGGAGGAAATTTTTTAATTTTCAAAACCTGAGTCCAGATATCTAGGCGCTTCATCCAGCCGATCTTGGCTGGGTTAAGTGCTACTTCTTGGATGCTTTTCCACTCGACCATGGTAACCCTGGAGAAAATTTTTAAGAATTCAAAACTTAATGCCAAACATCCAGGCTTCATCTAGCCAATCTTGGCCGTGAAAGGTGCTACTTCTTGGACTCTTTTCCATTCAACCCTGCCCACCCTGGAGAGAAATTTTTTTATTTTCAAAACCTGAGTCCAGATATCTAGGCGCTTCATCCAGCCGATCTTGGCTGGGTTAAGTGCTACTTCTTGGACGCTTTTCCACTCGACCATGGTAACCCTGGAGAAAATTTTTAAGAATTCAAAACTTAATGCCAAACATCCAGGCTTCATCTAGCCAATCTTGGCCGTGAAAGGTGCTACTTCTTGGACTCTTTTCCATTCAACCCCTGCCACCCTGGAGGAAATTTTTTAATTTTCAAAACCTGAGTCCAGATATCTAGGCGCTTCATCCAGCCGATCTTGGCTGGGTTAAGTGCTACTTCTTGGACGCTTTTCCACTCGACCATGGTAACCCTGGAGAAAATTTTTAAGAATTCAAAACTTAATGCCAAACATCCAGGCTTCATCTAACCAATCTTGGCCGTGAAAGGTGCTACTTCTTGGACTCTTTTCCATTCAACCCCTGCCACCCTGGAGGAAATTTTTTATTTTTCAAAACCTGAGTCCAGATATCTAGGCGCTTCATCCAGCCGATCTTGGCTGGGTTAAGTGCTACTTCTTGGACGCTTTTCACTCTCGACCATGGTAACCCTGGAGAAAATTTTTAAGAATTCAAAACTTAATGCCAAACATCCAGGCTTCATCTAGCCAATCTTGGCCGTGAAAGGTGCTACTTCTTGGACTCTTTTCCATTCAACCCCTGCCACCCTGGAGAAATTTTTTTAATTTTCAAAACCTGAGTCCAGATATCTAGGCGCTTCATCCAGCCGATCTTGGCTGGGTTAAGTGCTACTTCTTGGACGCTTTTCCACTCGACCATGGTAACCCTGGAGAAAATTTTTAAGAATTCAAAACTTAATGCCAAACATCCAGGCGCTTCATCTAGCCAATCTTGGCCGTGAAAGGTGCTACTTCTTGGACTCTTTTCCATTCAACCCCTGCCACCCTGGAGGAAATTTTTAATTTTCAAAACCTGAGTCCAGATATCCAGGCGCTTCATCCAGCCGATCTTGGCTGGGTTAAGTGCTACTTCTTGGATGCTTTTCCACTCGACTCGACCATGGTAACCCTGGAGAAAATTTTTAAGAATTCAAAACTTAATGCCAAACATCCAGGCTTCATCTAGCCAATCTTGGCCGTGAAAGGTGCTACTTCTTGGACTCTTTTCCATTCAACCCCTGCCACCCTGGAGGAAATTTTTTAATTTTTAAAAACCTGAGTCCAGATATCTAGGCGCTTCATCCAGCCGATCTTGGCTGGGTTAAGTGCTACTTCTTGGACTGCTTTTCCACTCGACCATGGTACCCTGGTTTCTTTTTTAAGAATTCAAAACTTAATGCCAAACATCCAGGCGCTTCATCTAGCCAATCTTGGCCGTGAAAGGTGCTACTTCTTGGACTCTTTTCCATTCAACCCCTGCCACCCTGGGGCGCTTCATCAGAGCCAAAATTTTTAATTTTCAAAACAAAGTCCAAACATCCAAAATTCATCCAGCCGATCTTGGCTGGGTTAAGTGCTACTTCTTGGACGCTTTTCCACTCGACCATGGTAACCCTGGAGAGAAAATTTTAAAAATTCAAAACTTAATGCCAAACATCCAGGCGCTTCATCTAGCCAATCTTGGCCGTGAAAGGTGCTACTTCTTGGACTCTTTTCCATTCAACCCCTGCCACCCTGGAGAAATTTTTTTAATTTTCAAAACCTGAGTCCAGATATCTCCAGGCGCTTCATCCAGCCGATCTTGGCTGGGTTAAGTGCTACTTCTTGAACGCTTTTCCACTCGACCATGGTAACCCTGGAGAAAATTTTTAAGAATTCAAAACTTAATGCCAAACATCCAGGCGCTTCATCTAGCCAATCTTGGCCGTGAAAGGTGCTACTTCTTGGACTCTTTTCCATTCAACCCTGCCACCTGGGAGGAAATTTTTAATTTTCAAAAACCTGAGTCCAGATATCTAGGCGCTTCATCCAGCCGATCTTGGCTGGGTTAAGTGCTACTTCTTGGACGCTTTTCCACTCGACCATGGTAACCCTGGAGAAAATTTTTAAGAATTCAAAACTTAATGCCAAACATCCAGGCGCTTCATCTAGCCAATCTTGGCCGTGAAAGGTGCTACTTCTTGGACTCTTTTCCATTCAACCCCTGCCACCCTGGAGGAAATTTTTTAATTTTCAAAACCTGAGTCCAGATATCTAGGCGCTTCATCCAGCCGATCTTGGCTGGGTTAAGTGCTACTTCTTGGACGCTTTTCCACTCGACCATGGTAACCCTGGAGAAAATTTTTAAGAATTCAAAACTTAATGCCAAACATCCAGGCGCTTCATCTCTAGCCAATCTTGGCCGTGAAAGGTGCTACTTCTTGGACTCTTTTCCATTCAACCATGGCCACCCTGGAGAAAATTTTTAATTTTCAAAACCTGAGTCCAGATATCTAGGCGCTTCATCCAGCCGATCTTGGCTGGGTTAAGTGCTACTTCTTGACGCTTTTCCACTCGACCATGGTAACCCTGGAGAAAATTTTTAAGAATTCAAAACTTAATGCCAAACATCCAGGCGCTTCATCTAGCCAATCTTGGCCGTGAAAGGTGCTACTTCTTTGAGTCTTTTCCATTCAACCCCTGCCACCTGGAGGAAATTTTTTAATTTTCAAAACCTGAGTCCAAATATCTAGGCGCTTCATCCAGCCGATCTTGGCTGGGTTAAGTGCTACTTCTTGAACGCTTTTCCACTCGACCATGGTAACCCTGGAGAAATTTTTAGAATTCAAAACTTAATGCCAAACATCCAGGCTTCATCTAGCCAATCTTGGCCGTGAAAGGTGCTACTTCTTGGACTCTTTTCCATTCAACCATCCACCCTGGAGAAATTTTTAATTTTCAAAACCTGAGTCCAGATCTTTCATCCAGCCGATCTTGGCTGGGTTAAGTGCTACTTCTTGGACGCTTTTCCACTCGACCATGGTAACCCTGGAGAAAATTTTTAAGAATTCAAAACTTAATGCCAAACATCCAGGCGCTTCATCTAGCCAATCTTGGCCGTGAAAGGTGCTACTTCTTGGACTCTTTTCCATTCAACCCCTGCCACCCTGGAGGAAATTTTTTAATTTTCAAAACCTGAGTCCAGATATCTAGGCGCTTCATCCAGCCGATCTTGGCTGGGTTAAGTGCTACTTCTTGGACGCTTTTCCACTCGACCATGGTAACCCTGGAGAAAATTTTTAAGAATTCAAAACTTAATGCCAAACATCCAGGCGCTTCATCTAGCCAATCTTGGCCGTGAAAGGTGCTACTTCTTGGACTCTTTTCCATTCAACCCCTGCCACCCTGGAGAAATTTTTTTAATTTTCAAAACCTGAGTCCAATATCTAGGCGCTTCATCCAGCCGATCTTGGCTGGGTTAAGTGCTACTTCTTGGACGCTTTTCCACTCGACCATGGTAACCCTGGAGAAAATTTTTAAGAATTCAAAACTTAATGCCAAACATCCAGGCGCTTCATCTAGCCAATCTTGGCCGTGAAAGGTGCTACTTCTTGGACTCTTTTCCATTCAACCCCTGCCACCCTGGAGGAAATTTTTTAATTTTCAAAACCTGAGTCCAGATATCTAGGCGCTTCATCCAGCCGATCTTGGCTGGGTTAAGTGCTACTTCTTGGACGCTTTTCCACTCGACCATGGTAACCCTGGAGAAAATTTTTAAGAATTCAAAACTTAATGCCAAACATCCAGGCGCTTCATCTAGCCAATCTTGGCCGTGAAAGGTGCTACTTCTTGGACTCTTTTCCATTCAACCCCTGCCACCCTGGAGGAAATTTTTTAATTTTCAAAACCTGAGTCCAGATATCTAGGCGCTTCATCCAGCCGATCTTGGCTGGGTTAAGTGCTACTTCTTGGATGCTTTTCCACTCGACCATGGTAACCCTGGAGAAAATTTTTAAGAATTCAAAACTTAATGCCAAACATCCAGGCGCTTCATCTAGCCAATCTTGGCCGTGAAAGGTGCTACTTCTTGGACTCTTTTCCATTCAACCCCTGCCACCCTGGAGAAAATTTTTTGAGTCCATTTTCAAAACTGAGTCCAAGTGCTAAACATCCAGGCGCTTCATCCAGCCAATCTTGGCTGGGTTAAGTGCTACTTCTTGGACTCTTTTCCATTTCAACCCCAGCCACCCTGGAGAAATTTTTTTAATTTTCAAAACTTAATCCAAAACATCCAGGCGCTTCATCCAGCCAATCTTGGCTGGGTTAAGTGCTACTTCTTGGACTCTTTTCCACTCACCATGGTAACCCTGGAGAAAATTTTTAAATTTTCAAAACTTAATGCCAAATATCCAGGCGCTTCATCTAGCCAATCTTGGCTGGGTTAAAGGTGCTACTTCTTGGACTCTTTTCCATTCAACCATGGTAACCCTGGAGAAATTTTTTAATTTTCAAAACCTGAGTCCAATATCTCCAGGCGCTTCATCCAGCCAATCTTGGCTGGGTTAAGTGCTACTTCTTGACGCTTTTTCCACTCAACCATGGTAACCCTGGAGAAAATTTTTAAGAATTCAAAACTTAATGCCAAACATCCAGGCGCTTCATCTAGCCAATCTTGGCTGGGTTGAAAGGTGCTACTTCTTGGACTCTTTTCCATTCAACCCCTGCCACCCTGGAGAAAAATTTTTTTAAATTTCAAAACTTAAGTCCAAACATCCAGGCGCTTCATCCAGCCAATCTCTTGGCTGGGTTAAGTGCTACTTCTTGGACTCTTTTCCATTCAACCATGGTAACCCTGGAGAAAATTTTTAAGAATTTCAAAACTTAATGCCAAATATCCAGGCGCTTCATCCAGCCGATCTTGGCTGGGTTAAGTGCTACTTCTTGGACTCTTTTCCACTCGACCATGGTAACCCTGGAGAAAATTTTTAAGAATTCAAAACTTAATGCCAAACATCCAGGCGCTTCATCTAGCCAATCTTGGCCGTGAAAGGTGCTACTTCTTGGACTCTTTTCCATTCAACCCCTGCCACCCTGGAGAAAATTTTAAATTTTCAAAACCTGAGTCCAGATATCTAGGCTTCTTCATCCAGCCGATCTTGGCTGGGTTAAGTGCTACTTCTTGAACGCTTTTCCACTCGACCATGGTAACCCTGGAGAAAATTTTTAAGAATTCAAAACTTAATGCCAAACATCCAGGCGCTTCATCTAGCCAATCTTGGCCGTGAAAGGTGCTACTTCTTGGACTCTTTTCCATTCAACCCCTGCCACCCTGGAGAAATTTTTTAATTTTCAAAACCTGAGTCCAAACGTCCAGGCGCTTCATCCAGCCGATCTTGGCTGGGTTAAGTGCTACTTCTTGACGCTTTTCCACTCGACCATGGTAACCCTGGAGAAAATTTTTAAAGAATTCAAAACTTAATGCCAAACATCCAGGCGCTTCATCTAGCCAATCTTGGCCGTGAAAGGTGCTACTTCTTGGATTCTTTTCCATTCAACCCCTGCCACCCTTGAGGAAATTTTTTAATTTTCAAAACCTGAGTCCAAACGTCCAGGCGCTTCATCCAGCCGATGCTGGCTGGGTTAAGTGCTACTTCTTGAACGCTTTTCCCACTCGACCATGGTAACCCTGGAGAAAATTTTTAAGAATTCAAAACTTAATGCCAAACATCCAGGCTTCATCTAGCCAATCTTGGCGTTCATCTTTTCCATCCCCTGCCACCCTGGAGGAAATTTTTAATTTTTCCCGATCTTGGCTGGGTTAAGTGCTACTTCTTGGATCGCTTTTCCACTCGACCATGGTAACCCTGGAGAAAATTTTTAAGAATTCAAAACTTAATGCCAAACATCCAGGCGCTTCATCTAGCCAATCTTGGCCGTGAAAGGTGCTACTTCTTGGACTCTTTTCCATTCAACCCCTGCCACCCTGGAGAAAATTTTTAAATTTTCAAAACCTGAGTCCAGATATCTAGGCGCTTCATCCAGCCGATCTTGGCTGGGTTAAGTGCTACTTCTTGGACGCTTTTCCACTCGACCATGGTAACCCTGGAGAAAATTTTTAAGAATTCAAAACTTAATGCCAAACATCCAGGCGCTTCATCTAGCCAATCTTGGCCGTGAAAGGTGCTACTTCTTGGACTCTTTTCCATTCAAACCCTGCCACCCTGGAGGAAATTTTTTAATTTTCAAAACCTGAGTCCAGATATCTAGGCGCTTCATCCAGCCGATCTTGGCTGGGTTAAGTGCTACTTCTTGGACGCTTTTCCACTCGACCATGGTAACCCTGGAGAAAATTTTTAAGAATTCAAAACTTAATGCCAAACATCCAGGCGCTTCATCTAGCCAATCTTGGCCGTGAAAGGTGCTACTTCTTGGACTCTTTTCCATTCAACCCCTGCCACCCTGGAGGAAATTTTTTAATTTTCAAAACCTGAGTCCAGATATCTAGGCGCTTCATCCAGCCGATCTTGGCTGGGTTAAGTGCTACTTCTTGGACGCTTTTCCACTCGACCATGGTAACCCTGGAGAAAATTTTTAAGAATTCAAAACTTAATGCCAAACATCCAGGCGCTTCATCTAGCCAATCTTGGCCGTGAAAGGTGCTACTTCTTGGACTCTTTTCCATTCAACCCCTGCCACCCTGGAGGAAATTTTTTTAATTTTCAAAACCTGAGTCCAGATATCTAGGCGCTTCATCCAGCCGATCTTGGCTGGGTTAAGTGCTACTTCTTGACGCTTTTCCACTCGACCATGGTAACCCTGGAGAAAATTTTTAAGAATTCAAAACTTAATGCCAAACATCCAGGCGCTTCATCTAGCCAATCTTGGTCGTGAAAAGGTGCTACTTCTTGGACTCTTTTCCATTCAACCCTGCCACCCTGGAGGAAATTTTTAATTTTTTCAAACCTGAGTCCAGATATCTAGGCGCTTCATCCAGCCGATCTTGGCTGGGTTAAGTGCTACTTCTTGGACGCTTTTCCACTCGACCATGGTAACCCTGGAGAAAATTTTTAAGAATTCAAAACTTAATGCCAAACATCCAGGCGCTTCATCTAGCCAATCTTGGCGTGAAAGGTGCTACTTCTTGGACTCTTTTCCATTCAACCCCTGCCACCCTGGAGAAAATTTTTAATTTTTCAAAACCTGAGTCCAGATATCTAGGCGCTTCATCCAGCCGATCTTGGCTGGGTTAAGTGCTACTTCTTGACGCTTTTCCACTCGACCATGGTAACCCTGGAGAAAATTTTTAGAAATTCAAAACTTAATGCCAAACATCCAGGCGCTTCATCTAGCCAATCTTGGCCGTGAAAGGTGCTACTTCTTGGACTCTTTTCCATTCAACCCCTGCCACCCTGGAGGAAATTTTTAATTTTCAAAACCTGAGTCCAAATATCTAGGCGCTTCATCCAGCCGATCTTGGCTGGGTTAAGTGCTACTTCTTGGACGCTTTTCCACTCGACCATGGTAACCCTGGAGAAAATTTTTAAGAATTCAAAACTTAATGCCAAACATCCAGGCGCTTCATCTAGCCAATCTTGGCCAAGAAAGGTGCCAACTTCTTGAACTCTTTTCCATTCAAACCCTGCCACCCTGGAGGAAATTTTTTAATTTTCAAAACCTGAGTCCAGATATCTAGGCGCTTCATCCAGCCGATCTTGGCTGGGTTAAGTGCTACTTCTTGGACGCTTTTCCACTCGACCATGGTAACCCTGGAGAAAATTTTTAAGAATTCAAAACTTAATGCCAAACATCCAGGCGCTCATCTAGCCAATCTTGGCCGTGAAAGGTGCTACTTCTTGGACTCTTTTCCATTCAACCATGGCCACCCTGGAGAAAATTTTTAAGAATTCAAAACTTAATGTCAAACATCCAGGCGCTTCATCTAGCCAATCTTGGCTGTGAAAGGTGCTACTTCTTGGACTCTTTTCCACTCAACCCCTGCCACCCTGGAGAAATTTTTTAATTTTCAAAACTTGAGTCCAAACATCCAGGCGCTTCATCCAGCCAATCTTGGCTGGGTTAAGTGCTACTTCTTGGACTTTTCCACTCAACCATGGTAACCCTGGAGAAAATTTTTAAAAATTCAAAACTTAATGCCAAACATCCAGGCGCTTCATCTAGCCAATCTTGGCTGGGTTAGGTGCTACTTCTTGAACTCTTTTCCATTCAACCCCTGCCACCCTGGAGAAAATTTTAAAATTCAAAACCTGAGTCCAAATATCTAGGCGCTTCATCCAGCCAATCTTGGCTGTGTTAAGTGCCTACTTCTTGGACGCTTTTCCACTTCAACCCATGGTAACCCTGGAGAAAATTTTAAATTTCAAAACTTAATGCCAAACATCCAGGCGCTTCATCTAGCCAATCTTGGCTGAAAGGTGCTACTTCTTGGACTTTTCCATTCAACCCCTGCCACCCTGGAGGAAATTTTTAAATTTTCAAAACCTGAGTCCACTCGACCATCCAGCCGATCTTGGCTGGAGAAAATTTTTAGCCACTTCAATCTTGTAACCCTGGAGAAAATTTTTAAGAATTGCTAAACTTAATGCCAAACATCCAGGCTTCATCTAGCCAATCTTGGCCGTGAAAGGTGCTACTTCTTGGACTCTTTCCATTCAACCCCTGCCACCCTGGAGGAAATTTTTAAATTTTCAAAACCTGAGTCCAGAGATCATCTAGGCGCTTCATCCAGCCGATCTTGGCTGGGTTAAGTGCTACTTCTTGGATTCTTTTCCACTCGACCATGGTAACCCTGGAGAAAATTTTTAAGAATTCAAAACTTAATGCCAAACATCCAGGCGCTTCATCTAGCCAATCTTGGCCAAAAAGGTGCTACTTCTTGGACTCTTTTCCATTCAACCCCTGCCACCCTGGAGAAAATTTTTAAATTTTCAAAACCTGAGTCCAGATATCTAGGCGCTTCATCCAGCCGATCTTGGCTGGGTTAAGTGCTACTTCTTGGACGCTTTTCCACTCGACCATGGTAACCCTGGAGAAAATTTTTAAGAATTCAAAACTTAATGCCAAACATCCAGGCGCTTCATCTAGCCAATCTTGGCCGTGAAAGGTGCTACTTCTTGGACTCTTTTCCATTCAACCCCTGCCACCCTGGAGGAAATTTTTAAATTTTCAAAACCTGAGTCCACATATCTAGGCGCTTCATCCAGCCGATCTTGGCTGGGTTAAGTGCTACTTCTTGAACGCTTTTCCACTCGACCATGGTAACCCTGGAGAAAATTTTTAAGAATTCAAAACTTAATGCCAAACATCCAGGCGCTTCATCTAGCCAATCTTGGCCGTGAAAGGTGCTACTTCTTGGACTCTTTTCCATTCAACCCCTGCCACCCTGGAGGAAATTTTTAAATTTTCAAAACCTGAGTCCAAATATCCAGGCGCTTCATCCAGCCGATCTTGGCTGGGTTAAGTGCTACTTCTTGACGCTTTTCCACTCGACCATGGTAACCCTGGAGAAAATTTTTAAGAATTCAAAACTTAATGCCAAACATCCAGGCGCTTCATCTAGCCAATCTTGGCCGTGAAAGGTGCTACTTCTTGGACTCTTTTCCATTCAACCCCTGCCACCCTGGAGAAATTTTTAATTTTCAAAACCTGAGTCCACATATCTAGCGCTTCATCCAGCCGATCTTGGCTGGGTTAAGTGCTACTTCTTGGACGCTTTTCCACTCGACCATGGTAACCCTGGAGAAAATTTTTAAGAATTCAAAACTTAATGCCAAACATCCAGGCGCTTCATCTAGCCAATCTTGGCCGTGAAAGGTGCTACTTCTTGGACTCTTTTCCATTCAACCCCTGCCACCCTGGAGAAAATTTTTAATTTTCAAAACTGAATCCAAATATCTAGGCGCTTCATCCAGCCAATCTTGGCTGGGTTAAGTGCTACTTCTTGGACTCTTTTCCACTCGACCATGGTAACCCTGGAGAAAATTTTTAAATTCAAAACTTAATGCCAAACATCCAGGCGCTTCATCTAGCCAATCTTGGCTGTGAAAGGTGCTACTTCTTGGACTCTTTTCCATTCAACCCCTGCCACCCTGGAGAAAATTTTTTTTTTCAAAACCTGAGTCCAGATATCCAGGCGCTTCATCCAGCCAATCTTGGCTGGGTTAAGTGCTACTTCTTGGACTCTTTTCCACTCGACCATGGTAACCCTGGAGAAAATTTTTAAGAATTCAAAACTTAATGCCAAACATCCAGGCGCTTCATCTAGCCAATCTTGGCCGTGAAAGGTGCTACTTCTTGGACTCTTTTCCATTCAACCCCTGCCACCCTGGAGGAAATTTTTTAATTTTCAAAACCTGAGTCCAGATATCTAGGCGCTTCATCCAGCCGATCTTGGCTGGGTTAAGTGCTACTTCTTGGACGCTTTTCCACTCGACCATGGTAACCCTGGAGAAAATTTTTAAGAATTCAAAACTTAATGCCAAACATCCAGGCGCTTCATCTAGCCAATCTTGGCCGTGAAAGGTGCTACTTCTTGGACTCTTTTCCATTCAACCCCTGCCACCCTGGAGAAATTTTTTTAATTTTCAAAACCTGAGTCCAGATATCTAGGCGCTTCATCCAGCCGATCTTGGCTGGGTTAAGTGCTACTTCTTGGACGCTTTTCCACTCGACCATGGTAACCCTGGAGAAAATTTTTAAGAATTCAAAACTTAATGCCAAACATCCAGGCGCTTCATCTAGCCAATCTTGGCCGTGAAAGGTGCTACTTCTTGAACTCTTTTCCATTCAACCCCTGCCACCTGGAGAAAATTTTTAAATTTTCAAAACCTGAGTCCAAATATCCAGGCGCTTCATCCAGCCGATCTTGGCTGGGTTAAGTGCTACTTCTTGGACGCTTTTTCCACTCGACCATGGTAACCCTGGAGAAAATTTTAAGAATTCAAAACTTAATGCCAAACATCCAGGCGCTTCATCTAGCCAATCTTGGCTGTGAAAGGTGCTACTTCTTGGACTCTTTTCCATTCAACCCATGCCACCCTGGAGAAATTTTTAAAATTCAAAACCTGAGTCCAATATCTAGGCGCTTCATCCAGCATCTTGGCTGGGTTAAGTGCTACTTCTTGGATGCTTTCCACTCTATGCCAACCTTTTTTAAGCTTAATGCCAAACATCCAGCTACATCTAGCCAATCTTGGCCGTGAAAGGTGCTACTTCTTGGACTCTTTTCCATTCAACCCCTGCCACCCTGGAGGAAATTTTTTAATTTTCAAAACCTGAGTCCAGATATCTAGGCGCTTCATCCAGCCGATCTTGGCTGGGTTAAGTGCTACTTCTTGGACGCTTTTCCACTCGACCATGGTAACCCTGGAGAAAATTTTTAAGAATTCAAAACTTAATGCCAAACATCCAGGCTTCATCTAGCCAATCTTGGCCGTGAAAGGTGCTACTTCTTGGACTCTTTTCCATTCAACCCCTGCCACCCTGGAGAAAATTTTTAATTTTCAAAACCTGAGTCCACATATCTAGGCGCTTCATCCAGCCGATCTTGGCTGGGTTAAGTGCTACTTCTTGGACGCTTTTCCACTCGACCATGGTAACCCTGGAGAAAATTTTTAAGAATTCAAAACTTAATGCCAAACATCCAGGCGCTTCATCTAGCCAATCTTGGCCGAAAAGGTGCTACTTCTTGGACTCTTTTCCATTCAACCCCTGCCACCCTGGAGGAAATTTTTTAATTTTCAAAACCTGAGTCCAGATATCTAGGCGCTTCATCCAGCCGATCTTGGCTGGGTTAAGTGCTACTTCTTGGACGCTTTTCCACTCGACCATGGTAACCCTGGAGAAAATTTTTAAAATTCAAAACTTAACGCCAAACATCCAGGCGCTTCATCTAGCCAATCTTGGCCGTGAAAGGTGCTACTTCTTGGACTCTTTTCCATTCAACCCCTGCCACCCTGGAGGAAATTTTTTATTTTTTCAAACCTGAGTCCACATATCTAGGCGCTTCATCCAGCCGATCTTGGCTGGGTTAAGTGCTACTTCTTGACGCTTTTCCACTCGACCATGGTAACCCTGGAGAAAATTTTTAAGAATTCAAAACTTAATGCCAAACATCCAGGCGCTTCATCTAGCCAATCTTGGCCGTGAAAGGTGCTACTTCTTGGACTCTTTTCCATTCAACCCCTGCCACCCTGGAGGAAATTTTTATTTTTCAAAACCTGAGTCCAAATATCTAGGCGCTTCTTCCAGCCGATCTTGGCTGGGTTAAGTGCTACTTCTTGGAACGCTTTTCCACTCGACCATGGTAACCCTGGAGAAAATTTTTAAGAATTCAAAACTTAATGCCAAACATCCAGGCGCTTCATCTAGCCAATCTTGGCCGTGAAAGGTGCTACTTCTTGGACTCTTTTCCATTCAACCCCTGCCACCCTGGAGGAAATTTTTAAATTTTCAAAACCTGAGTCCAATATCTAGGCGCTTCATCCAGCCGATCTTGGCTGGGTTAAGTGCTACTTCTTGGACGCTTTTTCCACTCGACCATGGTAACCCTGGAGAAAATTTTAAGAATTCAAAACTTAATGCCAAACATCCAGGCGCTTCATCTAGCCAATCTTGGCCGAAAGGTGCTACTTCTTGGACTCTTTTCCATTCAACCCCTGCCACCCTGGAGGAAATTTTTAATTTTCAAAACCTGAGTCCACATATCTAGGCGCTTCATCCAGCCGATCTTGGCTGGGTTAAGTGCTACTTCTTGGACGCTTTTCCACTCGACCATGGTAACCCTGGAGAAAATTTTAAGAATTCAAAACTTAATGCCAAACATCCAGGCGCTTCATCTAGCCAATCTTGGCCGTGAAAGGTGCTACTTCTTGGACTCTTTTCCATTCAACCCCTGCCACCCTGGAGAAATTTTTTTAATTTTCAAAACCTGAGTCCACATATCTAGGCGCTTCATCCAGCCGATCTTGGCTGGGTTAAGTGCTACTTCTTGGACGCTTTTCCACTCGACCATGGTAACCCTGGAGAAAATTTTTAAGAATTCAAAACTTAATGCCAAACATCCAGGCGCTTCATCTAGCCAATCTTGGCCGTGAAAGGTGCTACTTCTTGGACTCTTTTCCATTCAACCCTGCCACCCTGGAGGAAATTTTTAAATTTTCAAAACCTGAGTCCAAACGTCCTAGGCGCTTCATCCAGCCGATCTTGGCTGGGTTAAGTGCTACTTCTTGGGCGCTTTTCCACTCGACCATGGTAACCCTGGAGAAAATTTTTAAGAATTCAAAACTTAATGCCAAACATCCATCTTGGCTTCATCTAGCCATTCTTGGCGTGAAAATTTTTAATTTTCAAAACCTGCCAGATACTTCTTCATCCAGACTCTTTTCCACTTCTTGGACACCCACTGACCATGGTAACCCTGGAGAAAATTTTTAAAAATTCAAAACTTAATGCCAAACATCCAGGCGCTTCATCTAGCCAATCTTGGCCATGAAAGGTGCCACTTCTTGAACTCTTTTCCATTCAACCCCTGCCACCCTGGAGGAAAATTTTTAATTTTCAAAACCTGAGTCCACATATCTAGGCGCTTCATCCAGCCGATCTTGGCTGGGTTAAGTGCTACTTCTTGGACGCTTTTCCACTCAACCATGGTAACCCTGGAGAAAATTTTTAAGAATTCAAAACTTAATGCCAAACATCCAGGCGCTTCATCTAGCCAATCTTGGCCAAGAAAGGTGCCAACTTCTTGAACTCTTTTCCATTCAACCCCTGCCACCCTGGAGGAAAATTTTTAATTTTCAAAACCTGAGTCCACATATCTAGGCGCTTCATCCAGCCGATCTTGGCTGGGTTAAGTGCTACTTCTTGGACGCTTTTCCACTCGACCATGGTAACCCTGGAGAAAATTTTTAAGAATTCAAAACTTAATGCCAAACATCCAGGCTTTCATCTAGCCAATCTTGGCCGTGAAAGGTGCTACTTCTTGGACTCTTTTCCATTCAACCCCTGCCACCCTGGAGAAATTTTTTAATTTTTCAAAACCTGAGTCCAAATATCTAGGCGCTTCATCCAGCCGATCTTGGCTGGGTTAAGTGCTACTTCTTGGACGCTTTTCCACTCGACCATGGTAACCCTGGAGAAAATTTTTAAGAATTCAAAACTTAATGCCAAACATCCAGGCGCTTCATCTAGCCAATCTTGGCCGTGAAAGGTGCTACTTCTTGGACTCTTTTCCACTCAACCCCTGCCACCCTGGAGAAATTTTTTACATTTTCAAAACCTGAGTCCAAATATCCAGGCGCTTCATCCAGCCGATCTTGGCTGGTTTAAGTGCTACTTCTTGGACGCTTTTCCACTCGACCATGGTAACCCTGGAGAAAATTTTTAAGAATTCAAAACTTAATGCCAAACATCCAGGCGCTTCATCTAGCCAATCTTGGCCGTGAAAGGTGCTACTTCTTGGACTCTTTTCCACTCAACCCCTGCCACCCTGGAGAAAATTTTTAAGAATTCAAAACTTAATGCCAAACCAAACATCCAGGCTCTTTATCTAGCCAATCTTGGCCGTGAAAGGTGCTACTATTTCTTGGGACTCTTTTCCATTCAACCCCTGCCACCCTGGAGGAAAATTTTTAATTTTCAAAACCTGAGTCCACATATCCAGGCGCTTCATCCAGCCGATCTTGGCTGGGTTAAGTGCTACTTCTTGACGCTTTTCCACTCGACCATGGTAACCCTGGAGAAAATTTTTAAGAATTCAAAACTTAATGCCAAACATCCAGGCGCTTCATCTAGCCAATCTTGGCCGTGAAAGGTGCTACTTCTTGGACTCTTTTCCACTCAACCCCTGCCACCCTGGAGAAATTTTTTAATTTTTCAAAACTTAATGCCAAACATCCAGGCGCTTCATCTAGCCAATCTTGGCTGTGTTAAGTGCTACTTCTTCTTGACTCTTTTCCACTCAACCCTGCCAACCTGGAGAAAATTTTTAAATTTCAAAACTTGAGTCCAAATATCCAGGCGCTTCATCCAGCCAATCTTGGCTGGGTGAAGTGCTACTTCTTGGACGCTTTTCCACTCAACCATGGTAACCCTGGAGAAAATTTTTAAAATTCAAAACTTAAAGCCAATCATCCAGGCGCTTCATCTAGCCAATCTTGGCTGTGTTAGGTGCTACTTCTTGGACTCTTTTCCACTCGACCATGGTAACCCTGGAGAAAATTTTTAAGAATTCAAAACTTAATGCCAAACATCCAGGCGCTTCATCTAGCCAATCTTGGCCGTGAAAGGTGCTACTTCTTGGACTCTTTTCCATTCAACCCCTGCCACCCTGGAGAAAATTTTTAAATTTTCAAAACAAAGTCCAAATATCCAGGCGCTTCATCCAGCCGATCTTGGCTGGGTTAAGTGCTACTTCTTGGGATGCTTTTCCACTCGACCATGGTAACCCTGGAGAAAATTTTTAAGAATTCAAAACTTAATGCCAAACATCCAGGCGCTTCATCTAGCCAATCTTGGCCGTGAAAGGTGCTACTTCTTGGACTCTTTTTTCCATTCAACCCCTGCCACCCTGGAGGAAATTTTTAATTTTCAAAACCTGAGTCCACATATCTAGGCGCTTCATCCAGCCGATCTTGGCTGGGTTAAGTGCTACTTCTTGGACGCTTTTCCACTCGACCATGGTAACCCTGGAGAAAATTTTTAAGAATTCAAAACTTAATGCCAAACATCCAGGTGCTTCATCTAGCCAATCTTGGCCGTGAAAGGTGCTACTTCTTGGACTCTTTTCCATTCAACCCCTGCCACCCTGGAGAAATTTTTTTTAATTTTTCAAACCTGAGTCCACATATCTAGGCGCTTCATCCAGCCGATCTTGGCTGGGTTAAGTGCTACTTCTTGGACGCTTTTCCACTCGACCATGGTAACCCTGGAGAAAATTTTTAAGAATTCAAAACTTAATGCCAAACATCCAGGTGCTTCATCTAGCCAATCTTGGCCTTGAAAGGTGCTACTTCTTGGACTCTTTTCCATTCAACCCCTGCCACCCTGGAGGAAATTTTTTTATTTTTCAAAACCTGAGTCCAGATATCTAGGCGCTTCATCCAGCCGATCTTGGCTGGGTTAAGTGCTACTTCTTGAACGCTTTTCCACTCGACCATGGTAACCCTGGAGAAAATTTTTAAGAATTCAAAACTTAATGCCAAACATCCAGGCGCTTCATCTAGCCAATCTTGGCCGTGAAAGGTGCTACTTCTTGGACTCTTTTCATTCAACCCCTGCCACCCTGGAGGAAATTTTTACATTTTCAAAGCCTGAGTCCAAATATCCAGGCGCTTCATCCAGCCGATCTTGGCTGGGTTAAGTGCTACTTCTTGGACGCTTTTCCACTCGACCATGGTAACCCTGGAGAAAATTTTTAAGAATTCAAAACTTAATGCCAAACATCCAGGCGCTTCATCTAGCCAATCTTGGCCGTGAAAGGTGCCACTTCTTGAACTCTTTTCCATTCAACCCTGCCACCCTGGAGGAAATTTTTTTATTTTTCAAAACCTGAGTCCACATATCTAGGCGCTTCATCCAGCCGATCTTGGCTGGGTTAAGTGCTACTTCTTGGATGCTTTTCCACTCGACCATGGTAACCCTGGAGAAAATTTTTAAGAATTCAAAACTTAATGCCAAACATCCAGGCGCTTCATCTAGCCAATCTTGGCCGTGAAAGGTGCTACTTCTTGGACTCTTTTCCATTCAACCATGGTAACCCTGGAGAAATTTTTAAATTTTCAAAACTTCCAATGTCAAAGCATCCAGGTTAAGTTCATCTAGCCAATCTTGGCCATGAAAGGTGCTACTTCTTGGACTCTTTTCCATTCAACCCCCAATCCACCCTGGAGAAAATTTTTCAACCCCTTCAAAACCTGAGTCCACATATCTAGGCGCTTCATCCAGCCGATCTTGGCTGGGTTAAGTGCTACTTCTTGACACTTTTCCACTCGACCATGGTAACCCTGGAGAAAATTTTTAAGAATTCAAAACTTAATGCCAAACATCCAGGCGCTTCATCTAGCCCAATCTTGGCCGTGAAAGGTGCTACTTCTTGGACTCTTTTCCATTCAACCCTGCCACCCTGGAGAGAAATTTTTTAATTTTCAAAACCTGAGTCCACATATCTAGGCGCTTCATCCAGCCGATCTTGGCTGGGTTAAGTGCTACTTCTTGACGCTTTTCCACTCGACCATGGTAAACCTGGAGAAAATTTTTAAGAATTCAAAATTTAATGCCAAACATCCAGGCGCTTCATCTAGCCAATCTTGGCCGTGAAAGGTGCTACTTCTTGGACTCTTTTCCATTCAACCCCTGCCACCCTGGAGGAAATTTTTAATTTTCAAAACCTGAGTCCACATATCTAGGCGCTTCATCCAGCCGATCTTGGCTGGGTTAAGTGCTACTTCTTGGACGCTTTTCCACTTGACCATGGTAACCCTGGAGAAAATTTTTAAGAATTCAAAACTTAATGCCAAACATCCAGGCGCTTCATCTAGCCAATCTTGGCACGTGAAAGGTGCTACTTCTTGGACTCTTTTCCATTCAACCCCTGCCACCCTGGAGAAAATTTTTAATTTTCAAAACCTAAGTCCAGACATCCAAGCTCTTCATCCAGCCAATCTTGGCTGGGTTAAGTGCTACTTCTTGGACTCTTTTCCACTCGACCATGGTAACCCTGGAGAAAATTTTTAAGAATTCAAAACTTAATGCCAAACATCCAGGCGCTTCATCTAGCCAATCTTGGCCGTGAAAGGTGCTACTTCTTGGACTCTTTTCCATTTGACCCCTGCCACCCTGGAGGAAATTTTTAATTTTCAAAACCTGAGTCCACATATCTAGGCGCTTCATCCAGCCGATCTTGGCTGGGTTAAGTGCTACTTCTTGGACGCTTTTCCACTCGACCATGGTAACCCTGGAGAAAATTTTTAAGAATTCAAAACTTAATGCCAAACATCCAGGCGCTTCATCTAGCCAATCTTGGCCGTGAAAGGTGCTACTTCTTGGACTCTTTTCCACTCACCCCTGCCACCCTGGAGAAAATTTTTAAGAATTCAAAACTTAAAGCCAAACATCCAGGCGCTTCATCTAGCCAATCTTGGCATGAAATGTGCTACTTCTTGACTCTTTTTCCACTCAACCATGGCTAACCCTGGAGAAAATTTTTAAAATTCAAAACTTAATGCCAAACATCCAGGCGCTTCATCCAGCCAATCTTGGCTGTGAAAAGTGCTACTTCTTGGACGCTTTTCCACTCAACCCCTGTAACCCTGGAGAAATTTTTTAATTTTCAAAACTTAATGCCAGACATCCAGCGCTTCATCCAGCCAATCTTGGCTGTGTTAGGTGCTACTTCTTGGACTCTTTTCCACTCGACCATGGTAACCCTGGAGAAAATTTTTAAGAATTCAAAACTTAATGCCAAACATCCAGGCGCTTCATCTAGCCAATCTTGGCCGTGAAAGGTGCTACTTCTTGGACTCTTTTCCATTCAACCCCTGCCACCCTGGAGGAAATTTTTTATTTTCAAAACCTGAGTCCACATATCTAGGCGCTTCATCCAGCCGATCTTGGCTGGGTTAAGTGCTACTTCTTGGACGCTTTTCCACTCGACCATGGTAACCCTGGAGAAAATTTTTAAGAATTCAAAACTTAATGCCAAACATCCAGGCGCTTCATCTAGCCAATCTTGGCCGTGAAAGGTGCTACTTCTTGGACTCTTTTCCATTCAACCCCTGCCACCCTGGAGGAAATTTTTAATTTTCAAAACCTGAGTCCAGATATCTAGGCGCTTCATCCAGCCGATCTTGGCTGGGTTAAGTGCTACTTCTTGACGCTTTTCCACTCGACCATGGTAACCCTGGAGAAAATTTTTAAGAATTCAAAACTTAATGCCAAACATCCAGGCGCTTCATCTAGCCAATCTTGACCTAGAAAGGTGCTACTTCTTGGAGTCTTTTCCATTCAACCCCCGCCACCCTGGAGAAAATTTTTTAATTTTCAAAACCTGAGTCCACATATCTAGGCGCTTCATCCAGCCGATCTTGGCTGGGTTAAGTGCTACTTCTTGGACACTTTTCCACTCGACCATGGTAACCCTGGAGAAAATTTTTAAGAAATCAAAACTTAATGCCAAACATCCAGGCGCTCAATCTAGCCAATCTTGGCCGTGAAAGGTGCTACTTCTTGGACTCTTTCCACTCAACCTGCCACCCTGGAGAAAATTTTTAAGAATTCAAAACTTAATGTCAAACATCCAGGCGCTTCATCTAGCCAATCTTGGCCGTGAAAGGTGCTACTTCTTGACTCTTTTCCATTCAACCCCTGCCACCCTGGAGGAAATTTTTTAATTTTCAAAACCTGAGTCCTCATATCTAGGCGCTTCATCCAGCCGATCTTGGCTGGGTTAAGTGCTACTTCTTGGACGCTTTTCCACTCGACCATGGTAACCCTGGAGAAAATTTTTAAGAATTCAAAACTTAAAGCCAATCATCCAGGCGCTTCATCTAGCCAATCTTGGCCTAGAAAGGTGCTACTACTTCTTGGACTCTTTTCCACTCAACCCCTGCCAACCTGGAGAAATTTTTTAATTTTCAAAACCTGATTCCACATATCTAGGCGCTTCATCCAGCCGATCTTGGCTGGGTTAAGTGCTACTTCTTGGACGCTTTTCCACTCGACCATGGTAACCCTGGAGAAAATTTTTAAGAATTCAAAATTTAATGCCAAACATCCAGGCGCTTCATCTAGCCAATCTTGGCCATGAAAGGTGCAACTTCTTGGACTCTTTTTTCATTCATTCAACCCCACCACCCTGGAGAAAATTTTTAAGAATTCAAAACTTAATGCCAAACTTCCAGGCGCTTCATCCAGCCGATCTTGGCTGGGTTAAGTGCTACTTCTTGGACGCTTTTCCACTCGACCATGGTAACCCTGGAGAAAATTTTTAAGAATTCAAAACTTAATGCCAGACATCCAGGCGCTTCATCTAGCCAATCTTGGCCGTGAAAGGT
Organism: Puntigrus tetrazona; assembly: GCF_018831695.1. Taxonomy (NCBI): domain Eukaryota; kingdom Metazoa; phylum Chordata; class Actinopteri; order Cypriniformes; family Cyprinidae; genus Puntigrus; species Puntigrus tetrazona. The sequence goes on along the minus strand of NC_056708.1, from coordinate 15,457,679 downwards.
GCTACTTCTTGGACTCTTTTCCACTCGACCATGGTAACCCTGGAGAAAATTTTTAAGAATTCAAAACTTAATGTCAAACATCCAGGCGCTTCATCTAGCCAATCTTGGCTGTGAAAAGTGCTACTTCTTGACGCTTTTCCACTCGACCATGGTAACCCTGCAGAAAATTTTTAAGAATTCAAAACTTAATGCCAAACATCCAGGCGCTTCATCTAGCCAATCTTGGCCGTGAAAGATGCTACTTCTTGACTCTTTTCCATTCAACCCCTGCCACCCTGGAGGAAATTTTTTAAATTGTCAAAACCTGAGTCCACATATCTAGGCGCTTCATCCAGCCGATCTTGGCTGGGTTAAGTGCTACTTCTTGGACGCTTTTCCACTCGACCATGGTAACCCTGGAGAAAATTTTTAAGAATTCAAAACTTAAAGCCAATCATCCAGGCGCTTCATCTAGCCAATCTTGGCCGTGAAAGGTGCTACTTCTTGGACTCTTTTCCACTCGACCATGGTAACCCTGGAGAAAATTTTTAAGAATTCAAAACTTAATGTCAAACATCCAGGCGCTTCATCCAGCCAATCTTGGCCGTGAAATGTGCTACTTCTTGACTCTTTTCCATTCAACCCCTGCTACCCTGGAGAAAATTTTTACATTTTCAAAACCTGAGTCCAAAGGTCCAGGCGCTTCATCCAGCCGATCTTGGCTGGGTTAAGTGCTACTTCTTGGACGCTTTTCCACTCGACCATGGTAACCCTGGAGAAAATTTTTAAGAATTCAAAACTTAATGCCAAACATCCAGGCGCTTCATCTAGCCAATCTTGGCCGTGAAAGGTGCTACTTCTTCGACTCTTTTCCATTCAACCCCTGCCACCCTGGAGGAAATTTTTAATTTTCAAAACCTGAGTCCACATATCTAGGCACTTCATCCAGCTGATCTTGGCTGGGTTAAGTGCTACTTCTTGGACGCTTTTCCACTCGACCATGGTAACCCTGGAGAAAATTTTTAAGAATTCAAAATTTTAATGACAAACATCCAGGCGCTTCATCTAGCCAATCTTGGCCGTGAAAGGTGCTACTTCTTGGACTCTTTTCCATTTAACCCCTGCCACCCTGGAGAAATTTTTAATTTTCAAAACCTGAGTCCAGATATCTAGGCGCTTCATCCAGCCGATCTTGGCTGGTTTAAGTGCTACTTCTTGGACGCTTTTCCACTCGACCATGGTAACCCTGGAGAAAATTTTTAAGAATTCAAAACTTAATGCCAAACATCCAGGCGCTTCATCTAGCCAATCTTGGCCGTGAAAGGTGCCACTTCTTGAACTCTTTTCCATTCAACCCCTGCCACCCTGGAGGAAAATTTTTTAATTTTCAAAACCTGAGTCCACATATCTAGGAGCTTCATCCAGCTGATCTTGGCTGGGTTAAGTGCTACTTCTTGAACGCTTTTCCACTCGACCATGGTAACCCTGAAGAAAATTTTTAAGAATTCAAAACTTAATGCCAAACATCCAGGCGCTTCATCTAGCCAATCTTGGCCGTGAAAGGTGCTACTTCTTGGACTCTTTTCCACTCAACCCCTGCCACCCTGGAGGAAATTTTTACATTTTCAAAGCCTGAGTCCAAACGTCTAGGCGCTTCATCCAGCCGATCTTGGCTGGTTTAAGTGCTACTTCTTGGACGCTTTTCCACTCGACCATGGTAACCCTGGAGAAAATTTTTAAGAATTCAAAACTTAATGCCAAACATCCAGGCGCTTCATCTAGCCAATCTTGGCCGTGAAAGGTGCTACTTCTTGGACTCTTTTCCATTCAACCCCTGCCACCCTGGAGGAAAATTTTTAATTTTCAAAACCTGAGTCCACATATCTAGGCGCTTCATCCAGCCGATCTTGGCTGGGTTAAGTGCTACTTCTTGGACGCTTTTCCACTCGACCATGGTAACCCTGGAGAAAATTTTTAAGAATTCAAAACTTAATGCCAAACATCCAGGCGCTTCATCTAGCCAATCTTGGACGTGAAAGGTGCTACTTCTTGGACTCTTTTCCACTCAACCCCTGCCACCCTGGAGAAAATTTTTAATTTTCAAAACTTAATGCCAGACATCCAAGCGCTTCATCCAGCCAATCTTGGCTGTGAAAGGTGCTACTTCTTGGACTCTTTTCCACTCGACCATGGTAACCCTGGATAAAATTTTTAAGAATTCAAAACTTAATGTCAAACATCCAGGCGTTTCATCTAGCCAATCTTGGCCGTGAAAGGTCCTACTTCTTGGACTCTTTTCCATTTGACCCCTGCCACCCTGGAGGAAATTTTTTATTTTCAAAACCTGAGTCCACATATCTAGGCGCTTCATCCAGCCGATCTTGGCTGGGTTAAGTACTACTTCTTGGACGCTTTTCCACTCGACCATGGTAACCCTGGAGAAAATTTTTAAGAATTCAAAACTTAAAGCCAATCATCCAGGCGCTTCATCTAGCCAATCTTGGCCGTGAAAAGGTGCTACTTCTTGGACTCTTTTCCACTCGACCATGGTAACCCTGGAGAAAATTTTTAAGAATTCAAAACTTAAAGCCAAACATCCAGGCGCTTCATCTAGCCAATCTCTGCCATGAAATGTGCTACTTCTTGGACTCTTTCCCTCTCAACCCCTGCTAACCTGGAGAAAATTTTTAAATTTTCAAAACTTAATGCCAAACATCCAGGCGCTTCATCTAGCCAATCTTGGCTGGGTTAAGGTGCTACTTCTTGGACGCTTTTCCACTCAACCCCTGGTAACCCTGGAGAAAATTTTTAAATTTTCAAAACTTAATGCCAGACATCCAAGCGCTTCATCTAGCCAATCTTGGCTGTGAAAGGTGCTACTTCTTGGACTCTTTTTCCACTCGACCATGGTAACCCTGGATAAAATTTTTAAGAATTCAAAACTTAATGTCAAACATCCAGGCGCTTTCATCTAGCCAATCTTGGCCGTGAAAGGTGCTACTTCTTGGACTCTTTTCCATTTAACCCCTGCCACCCTGGAGGAAATTTTTTATTTTCAAAACCTGAGTCCACATATCTAGACGCTTCATCCAGCCGATCTTGGCTGGGTTAATTGCTACTTCTTGGACGCTTTTCCACTCGACCATGGTAACCCTGGAGAAAATTTGTAAGAATTCAAAACTTAATGCCAAACATCCAGGCGCTTCATCTAGCCAATCTTGGCCGTGAAAGGTGCTACTTCTTCGACTCTTTTCCATTCAACCCCTGCCACCCTGGAGGAAATTTTTTAATTTTCAAATTCTGAGTCCTCATATCTAGGCGCTTCATCCAGCCGATCTTGGCTGGGTTAAGTGCTACTTCTTGGACGCTTTTCCACTCGAACATGGTAACCCTGGAGAAAATTTTTAAGAATTCAAAACTTAAAGCCAATCATCCAGGCGCTTCATCTAGCCAATCTTGACCTAGAAAGGTGCTACTTCTTGGAGTCTTTTCCATTCAACCCCCGCCACCCTGGAGAAAATTTTTAATTTTCAAAACCTGAGTCCACATATATAGGCGCTTCATCCAGCCGATCTTGGCTGGGTTAAGTGCTACTTCTTGGACACTTTTCCACTCGACCATGGTAACCCTGGAGAAATTTTTTAAGAAATCAAAACTTAATGCCAAACATCCAGGCGCTAAATCTAGCCAATCTTGGCCGTGAGAGGTGCTACTTCTTGGACTCTTTTCCACTCAACCCCTGCCACGCTGGAGAAAATTTTTAAGAATTCAAAACTTAATGTCAAACATCCAGGCGCTTCATCTAGCCAATCTTGGCCGTGAAAGGTGCTACTTCTTCGACTCTTTCCATTCAACCCCTGCCACCCTGGAGAAAATTTTTAATTTTCAAAACCTGAGTCCTCATATCTAGGCGCTTCATCCAGCCGATCTTGGCTGGGTTAAGTGCTACTTCTTGGACGCTTTTCCACTCGAACATGGTAACCCTGGAGAAAATTTTTAAGAATTCAAAACTTAAAGCCAATCATCCAGGCGCTTCATCTAGCCAATCTTGACCTAGAAAGGTGCTACTTCTTGACTCTTTCCACTCAACCTTAGCCAACCTGGAGGAAATTTTTTAATTTTCAAAACCTGATTCCACATATCTAGGCACTTCATCCAGCCGATCTTGGCTGGGTTAAGTGCTACTTCTTGGACGCTTTTCCACTCGACCATGGTAACCCTGGAGAAAATTTTTAAAGAATTCAAAAATTAACAACAAACATCCAGGCGCTTCATCTAGCCAATCTTGGCCATGAAAGGTGCAACTTCTTGGACTCTTTTTTTTTCATTCAACCCCCACCACCCTGGAGAAAATTTTTAAGAATTCAAAACTTAATGCCAAACTTCCAGGCGCTTCAACCAGCTGATCTTGGCTGGGTTAAGTGCTACTTCTTGGACGCTTTTCCACTCGACCATGGTAATCCTGGAGAAAATTTTTAAGAATTCAAAACTTAATGCCAGACATCCAAGCGCTTCATCTAGCCAATCTTGGCCGTGAAAGGTGCTACTTCTTGGACTCTTTTCCACTCGACCATGGTAACCCTGGATAAAATTTTTAAGAATTCAAAACTTAATGTCAAACATCCAGGCGTTTCATCTAGCCAATCTTCGCCGTGAAAGGTGCTACTTCTTGGACGCTTTTCCACTCGACCATGGTAACCCTGCAGAAAATTTTTAAGAATTCAAAACTTAATGCCAAACATCCAGGCGCTTCATCTAGCCAGTCTTGGCCGTGAAAGATGCTAATTCTTCGACTCTTTTCCCTTCAATCCCTGCCACCCTGGAGGAAATTTTTTAATTGTCAAAACCTGAGTCCACATATCTAGGCGCTTCATCCAGCCGATCTTGGCTGGGTTAAGTGCTACTTCTTGGGCGCTTTTCCACTCGACCATGGTAACCCTGGAGAAAATTTTTAAGAATTCAAAACTTAAAGCCAATCATCCAGGCGCTTCATCTAGCCAATCTTGGCCGTGAAAGGTGCTACTTCTTGGACTCTTTTCCACTCGACCATGGTAACCCTGGAGAAAATTTTTAAGAATTCAAAACTTAATGTCAAACATCCAGGCGCTTCATCCAGCCAATCTCTGCCGTGAAATGTGCTACTTCTTGGACTCTTTTCCTCTCAACCCCTGCTAACCTGAAGAAAATTTTTACATTTTCAAAGCGAAAGTCCAAAGGTCCAGGCGCTTCATCCAGCCGATCTTGGCTGGGTTAAGTGCTACTTCTTGGACGCTTTTCCACTCGACCATGGTAACCCTGGAGAAAATTTTTAAGAATTCAAAACTTAATGCCAAACATCCAGGCGCTTCATCTAGCCAATCTTGGCCGTGAAAGGTGCTACTTCTTCGACTCTTTTCCATTCAACCCCTGCCACCCTGGAGGAAATTTTTTAATTTTCAAAACCTGAGTCCACATATCTAGGCACTTCATCCAGCTGATCTTGTTTGGGTTAAGTGCTACTTCTTGGACGCTTTTCCACTCGACCATGGTAAACCTCGAGAAAATTTTTAAGAATTCAAAATTTTAATGACAAACATCCAGGCGCTTCATCTAGCCAATCTTGGCCGTGAAAGGTGCAACTTCTTGGACTCTTTTCCATTTAACCCCTGCCACCCTGGAAGAAATTTTTTAATTTTCAAAACCTGAGTCCTCATATCTAGGCGCTTCATCCAGCCGATCTTGGCTGGTTTAAGTGCTACTTCTTGGACGCTTTTCCACTCGACCATGGTAACCCTGGAGAAAATTTTGAAGAATTCAAAACTTAATGCCAAACATCCAGGCGCTTCATCTAGCCAATTTTGGCCGTGAAAGGTGCCACTTCTTGAACTCTTTTCCATTCAACCCCTGCCACCCTGGAGGAAAATTTTTTAATTTTCAAAACCTGAGTCCACATATCTAGGAGCTTCATCCAGCTGATCTTGGCTGGGTTAAGTGCTACTTCTTGAACGCTTTTCCACTCGACCATGGTAACCCTGAAGAAAATTTTTAAGAATTCAAAACCTAATGCCAAACATCCAGGCGCTTCATCTAGCCAATCTTGGCCGTGAAAGGTGCTACTTCTTGGACTCTTTTCCACTCAACCCCTGCCAGCCTGGAGGAAATTTTTACATTTTCAAAGCGAAAGTCCAAACGTCCAAGCGCTTCATCCAGCCGATCTTGGCTGGTTTAAGTGCTACTTCTTGGACGCTTTTCCACTCGACCATAGTAAGCCTTTAGAAAATTTTTAAGAATTCAAAACTTAATGCCAAACATCCAGGCGCTTCATCCAGCCAATCTCTGCCGTGAAATGTGCTACTTCTTGGACTCTTTTCCTCTCAACCCCTGCTAACCTGGAGAAAATTTTTACATTTTCAAAGCGAAAGTCCAAAGGTCCAGGCGCTTCATCCAGCCGATCTTGGCTGGGTTAAGTGCTACTTCTTGGACGCTTTTCCACTCGACCATGGTAACCCTGGAGAAAATTTTTAAGAATTCAAAACTTAATGCCAGACATCCAAGCGCTTCATCTAACCAATATTGGCCGTGAAAGGTGCTACTTCTTGGACTCTTTTCCACTCGACCATGGTAACCCTGGATAAAATTTTTAAGAATTCAAAACTTAATGTCAAACATCCAGGCGCTTCATCCAGCCAATCTTGGCCTTGAAAGGTGCTACTTCTTGGACTCTTTTGCATTCAACCCCTGCCACCCTGGAGGAAATTTTTTAATCTTCAAAACCTGAGTCCTCATATCTAGGCGCTTCATCCAGCCGATCTTGGCTGGGTTAAGTGCTACTTCTTCTTGAACGCTTTTCCACTCGACCATGGTAACCCTGGAGAAAATTTTTAAGAATTCAAAACTTAATGCCAAACATCCAGGCGCTTCATCTAGCCAATCTTGGCCGTGAAAGGTGCTACTTCTTCGACTCTTTTCCATTCAACCCCTGCCACCCTGGAGGAAATTTTTTAATTTTCAAAACCTGAGTCCACATATCTAGGCACTTCATCCAGCTGATCTTGTTTGGGTTAAGTGCTACTTCTTGGACGCTTTTCCACTCGACCATGGTAAACCTCGAGAAAATTTTTAAGAATTCAAAATTTTAATGACAAACATCCAGGCGCTTCATCTAGCCAATCTTGGCCGTGAAAGGTGCAACTTCTTGGACTCTTTTCCATTTAACCCCTGCCACCCTGGAAGAAATTTTTAATTTTCAAAACCTGAGTCCTCATATCTAGGCGCTTCATCCAGCCGATCTTGGCTGGTTTAAGTGCTACTTCTTGGACGCTTTTCCACTCGACCATGGTAACCCTGGAGAAAATTTTGAAGAATTCAAAACTTAATGCCAAACATCCAGGCGCTTCATCTAGCCAATTTTGGCCGTGAAAGGTGCCACTTCTTGAACTCTTTTCCATTCAACCCCTGCCACCCTGGAGGAAAATTTTTTAATTTTCAAAACCTGAGTCCACATATCTAGGAGCTTCATCCAGCCGATCTTGGCTGGTTTAAGTGCTACTTCTTGGACGCTTTTCCACTCGACCATAGTAAGCCTTTAGAAAATTTTTAAGAATTCAAAACTTAATGCCAAACATCCAGGCGCTTTATCTAGCCAATCTTGGCCGTGAAAGGTGCTATTTCTAGGACTCTTTTCCACTCAACCCCTGCCACGCTGGAGGAAATTTTTACATTTTCAAAGCGAAAGTCGAAACGAAAGTCCTGGAGGAAATTTTTTAATTGTTCTTGGACGCTTTTCCACTCGACCATGGTAACCCTGGATAAAATTTTTAAGAATTCAAAACTTAATGTCAAACATCCAGGCGTTTCATCTAGCCAATCTTGGCCGTGAAAGGTGCTACTTCTTGGACTCTTTTCCATTTAACCCCTGCCACCCTGGAGGAAATTTTTTATTTTCAAAACCTGAGGCCACATATCTAGACGCTTCATCCAGCCGATCTTGGCTGGGTTAATTGCTACTTCTTGGACGCTTTTCCACTCGACCATGGTAACCCTGGAGAAAATTTTTAAGAATTCAAAACTTAATGCCAAACATCCAGGCGCTTAATCTAGCCAATCTTGGACGTGAAAGGTGCTACTTCTTGGACTCTTTTCCACTCGACCATGGTAACCCTGGATAAAATTTTTAAGAATTCAAAACTTAATGTCAAACATCCAGGTGTTTCATCTAGCCAATCTTGGCCATGAAAGGTGCTACTTCTTGGACTCTTTTCCATTCAACCCCCGCCACCCTGGAGAAAATTTTTTAATTTTCAAAACCTGAGTCCACATATATAGGCGCTTCATCCAGCCGATCTTGGCTGGGTTAAGTGCTACTTCTTGGACACTTTTCCACTCGACCATGGTAACCCTGGAGAAAATTTTTAAGAATTCAAAACTTAATGCCAAACATCCAGGCGCTTCATCTAGCCAATCTTGGCCGTGAAAGGTGCTACTTCTTCGACTCTTTTCCATTCAACCCCTGCCACCCTGGAGGAAATTTTTTAATTTTCAAAACCTGAGTCCACATATCTAGGCACTTCATCCAGCCGATCTTGGTTGGGTTAAGTGCTACTTCTTGGACGCTTTTCCACTCGACCATGGTAAACCTCGAGAAAATTTTTAAGAATTCAAAATTTTAATGACAAACATCCAGGCGCTTCATCTAGCCAATCTTGGCCGTGAAAGGTGCTACTTCTTGGACTCTTTTCCATTCAACCCCCGCCACCCTGGAGAAAATTTTTTAATTTTCAAAACCTGAGTCCACATATATAGGCGCTTCATCCAGCCGATCTTGGCTGGGTTAAGTGCTACTTCTTGGACACTTTTCCACTCGACCATGGTAACCCTGGAGAAAATTTTTAAGAATTCAAAACTTAATGCCAAACATCCAGGCGCTTCCTCTAGCCAATCTTGGCCGTGAAAGGTGCAACTTCTTGGACTCTTTTCCATTTAACCCCAACACCCTGGAGGAAATTTTTAATTTTCAAAATCTGAGTCCTCATATCTAGGCGCTTCATCCAGCCGATCTTGGCTGGGTTAAGTGCTACTTCTTGGACGCTTTTCCACTCGAACATGGTAACCCTGGAGAAAATTTTTAAGAATTCAAAACTTAATGCCAAACATCCAGGCGCTTCATCTAGCCAATCTTGGCCGTGAAAGGTGCTACTTCTTGGACTCTTTTCCACTCAACCCCTGCCACCCTGGAGAAAATTTTTAAGAATTCAAAACTTAATGTCAAACATCCAGGCGCTTCATCTAGCCAATCTTGGCCGTGAAAGGTGCTACTTCTTCGACTCTTTTCCATTCAACCCCTGCCACCCTGGAGGACATTTTTTAATTTTCAAAACCTGAGTCCACATATCTAGGCACTTCATCCAGCCGATCTTGGTTGGATTAAGTGCTACTTCTTGGACGCTTTTCCACTCGACCATGGTAACCCTGGAGAAAATTTTTAAGAATTCAAAATTTTAATGACAAACATCCAGGCGCTTCATCTAGCCAATCTTGGCCTTGAAAGGTGCTACTTCTTGGACTCTTTTGCATTCAACCCCTGCCACCCTGGAGGAAATTTTTTAATTTTCAAAACCTGAATCCTCATATCTAGGCGCTTCATCCAGCCGATCTTGCCTGGTTTAAGTGCTACTTCTTGGACGCTTTTCCACTCGACCATGGTAACCCTGGAGAAAATTTTGAAGAATTCAAAACTTAATGCCAAACATCCAGGCGCTTCATCTAGCCAATTTTGGCCGTGAAAGGTGCCACTTCTTGAACTCTTTTCCATTCAACCCCTGCCACCCTGGAGGAAAATTTTTAATTTTCAAAACCTGAGTCCACATATCTAGGCGCTTCATCCAGCCGATCTTGGCTGGGTTAAGTGCTACTTCTTGGACGCTTTTCCACTTGACCATGGTAACCCTGGAGAAAATTTTTAAGAATTCAAAACTTAATGCCAAACATCCAGGCGCTTCATCTAGCCAATCTTGGACGTGAAAGGTGCTACTTCTTGGACTCTTTTCCACTCAACCCCTGCCACCCTGGAGAAAATTTTTAAGGATTCAAAACTTAATGCCAGACATCCAAGATCTTCATCTAGCCAATCTTGGCCGTGAAAGGTGCTACTTCTTGGACTCTTTTCCACTCGACCATGGTAACCCTGGATAAAATTTTTAAGAATTCAAAACTTAATGTCAAACATCCAGGCGTTTCATCTAGCCAATCTTGGCCGTGAAAGGTGCTACTTCTTGGACTCTTTTCCATTTGACCCCTGCCACCCTGGAGGAAATTTTTTATTTTCAAAACCTGAGTCCACATATCTAGGCGCTTCATCCAGCCGATCTTGGCTGGGTTAAGTACTACTTCTTGGACGCTTTTCCACTCGACCATGGTAACCCTGGAGAAAATTTTTAAGAATTCAAAACTTAAAGCCAATCATCCAGGCGCTTCATCTAGCCAATCTTGGCCGTGAAAGGTGCTACTTCTTGGACTCTTTTCCACTCGACCATGGTAACCCTGGAGAAAATTTTTAAGAATTCAAAACTTAAAGCCAAACATCCAGGCGCTTCATCTAGCCAATCTCTGCCATGAAATGTGCTACTTCTTGGACTCTTTCCCTCTCAACCCCTGCTAACCTGGAGAAAATTTTTAAATTTTCAAAGCGAAAGTCCAAAGGTCCAGGCTCTTCCTCCAGCCGATCTTGGCTGGGTTAAGTGCTACTTCTTGGACGCTTTTCCACTCGACAATGGTAACCCTGGAGAAAATTTTTAAGAATTCAAAACTTAATGCCAGACATCCAAGCGCTTCATCTAGCCAATCTTGGCCGTGAAAGGTGCTACTTCTTGGACTCTTTTCCACTCGACCATGGTAACCCTGGATAAAATTTTTAAGAATTCAAAACTTAATGTCAAACATCCAGGCGTTTCATCTAGCCAATCTTGGCCGTGAAAGGTGCTACTTCTTGGACTCTTTTCCATTTAACCCCTGCCACCCTGGAGGAAATTTTTTATTTTCAAAACCTGAGTCCACATATCTAGACGCTTCATCCAGCCGATCTTGGCTGGGTTAATTGCTACTTCTTGGACGCTTTTCCACTCGACCATGGTAACCCTGGAGAAAATTTTTAAGAATTCAAAACTTAATGCCAAACATCCAGGCGCTTCATCTAGCCAATCTTGGCCGTGAAAGGTGCTACTTCTTTGACTCTTTTCCATTCAACCCCTGCCACCCTGGAGGAAATTTTTTAATTTTCAAAACCTGAGTCCTCATATCTAGGCGCTTCATCCAGCCGATCTTGGCTGGGTTAAGTGCTACTTCTTGGACTCTTTTCCACTCGAACATGGTAACCCTGGAGAAAATTTTTAAGAATTCAAAACTTAAAGCCAATCATCCAGGCGCTTCATCTAGCCAATCTTGACCTAGAAAGGTGCTACTTCTTGGAGTCTTTTCCATTCAACCCCCGCCACCCTGGAGAAAATTTTTTAATTTTCAAAACCTGAGTCCACATATATATAGGCGCTTCATCCAGCCGATCTTGGCTGGGTTAAGTGCTACTTCTTGGACACTTTTCCACTCGACCATGGTAACCCTGGAGAAAATTTTTAAGAAATCAAAACTTAATGCCAAACATCCAGGCGCTAAATCTAGCCAATCTTGGCTGTGAGAGGTGCTACTTCTTGGACTCTTTTCCACTCAACCCCTGCCACGCTGGAGAAAATTTTTAAGAATTCAAAACTTAATGTCAAACATCCAGGCGCTTCATCTAGCCAATCTTGGCCGTGAAAGGTGCTACTTCTTCGACTCTTTTCCATTCAACCCCTGCCACCCTGGAGGAAATTTTTTAATTTTCAAAACCTGAGTCCACATATCTAGGCACTTCATCCAGCCGATCTTGGTTGGGTTAAGTGCTACTTCTTGGACGCTTTTCCACTCGACCATGGTAAACCTCGAGAAAATTTTTAAGAATTCAAAATTTTAATGACAAACATCCAAGCGCTTCATCTAGCCAATCTTGGCCGTGAAAGGTGCTACTTCTTGGACTCTTTTCCATTTAACCCCTGCCACCCTGGAGGAATTTTTTTAATTTTCAAAACCTGAGTCCTCATATCTAGGCGCTTCATCCAGCCGATCTTGGCTGGGTTAAGTGCTACTTCTTGGACGCTTTTCCACTCGAACATGGTAACCCTGGAGAAAATTTTTAAGAATTCAAAACTTAAAGCCAATCATCCAGGCGCTTCATCTAGCCAATCTTGACCTAGAAAGGTGCTACTTCTTGGACTCTTTTCCACTCAACCTTAGCCAACCTGGAGGAAATTTTTAAATTTTCAAAACCTGAATCCACATATCTAGGCGCTTCATCCAGCCGATCTTGGCTGGGTTAAGTGCTACTTCTTGGACACTTTTCCACTCGACCATGGTAACCCTGGAGAAAATTTTTAAGAATTCAAAAATTAACGACAAACATCCAGGCGCTTCATCTAGCCAATCTTGGCCATGAAAGGTGCAACTTCTTGGACTCTTTTTTTTTCATTCAACCCCACCACCCTGGAGAAAATTTTTAAGAATTCAAAACTTAATGCCAAACTTCCAGGCGCTTCAACCAGCTGATCTTGGCTGGGTTAAGTGCTACTTCTTGGACGCTTTTCCACTCGACCATGGTAACCCTGGAGAAAATTTTTAAGAATTCAAAACTTAATGCCAGACATCCAAGCGCTTCATCTAGCCAATCTTGGCCGTGAAAGGTGCTACTTCTTGGACTCTTTTCCACTCGACCATGGTAACCCTGGATAAAATTTTTAAGAATTCAAAACTTAATGTCAAACATCCAGGCGTTTCATCTAGCCAATCTTCGCCGTGAAATGTGCTACTTCTTGGACTCTTTTCCATTTAACCCCTGCCACCCTGGAGGAAATTTTTTATTTTCAAAACCTGAGGCCACATATCTAGACGCTTCATCCAGCCGATCTTGGCTGGGTTAATTGCTACTTCTTGGACGCTTTTCCACTCGACCATGGTAACCCTGGAGAAAATTTTTAAGAATTCAAAACTTAAAGACAAACATCCAGGCGCTTCATCTAGCCAATCTTGGCCATGAAAGGTGCTACTTCTTGACTCTTTTCCATTCAACCCCGCCACCCTGGAGAAAATTTTTTCATTTTCAAAACCTGAGTCCACATATATAGGCGCTTCATCCAGCCGATCTTGGCTGGGTTAAGTGCTACTTCTTGGACACTTTTCCACTCGACCATGGTAACCCTGGAGAAAATTTTTAAGAATTCAAAACTTAATGCCAAACATCCAGGCGCTTCATCTAGCCAATCTTGGCCGTGAAAGGTGCTACTTCTTGGACTCTTTTCCACTCAACCCCTGCCACGCTGGAGAAAATTTTTAAGAATTCAAAACTTAATGTCAAACATCCAGGCGCTTCATCTAGCCAATCTTGGCCGTGAAAGGTGCTACTTCTTGGACTCTTTTCCATTCAACCCCTGCCACCCTGGAGGAAATTTTTTAATTTTTAAAAACCTGAGTCCACATATCTAGGCACTTCATCCAGCCGATCTTGGTTGGGTTAAGTGCTACTTCTTGGACGCTTTTCCACTCGACCATGGTAAACCTCGAGAAAATTTTTAAGAATTCAAAATTTTAATGACAAACATCCAGGCGCTTCATCTAGCCAATCTTGGCCGTGAAAGGTGCTACTTCTTGGACTCGTTTCCATTTAAACCCTGCCACCCTGGAGGAAATTTTTTAATTTTCAAAACCTGAGTCCACATATCTAGGCGCTTCATCCAGCCGATCTTGGCTGGGTTAAGTGCTACTTCTTGGACGCTTTTCCACTCGACCATGGTAACCCTGCAGAAAATTTTTAAGAATTCAAAACTTAATGCCAAACATCCAGGCGCTTCATCTAGCCAGTCTTGGCCGTGAAAGATGCTAATTCTTCCGACTCTTTTCCCTTCAATCCCTGCCACCCTGGAGGAAATTTTTTAATTGTCAAAACCTGAGTCCACATATCTAGGCGCTTCATCCAGCCGATCTTGGCTGGGTTAAGTGCTACTTCTTGGACGCTTTTCCACTCGACCATGGTAACCCTGGAGAAAATTTTTAAGAATTCAAAACTTAATGCCAAACATCCAGGCGCTTCATCTAGCCAATCTTGGACATGAAAGGTGCAACTTCTTGGACTCTTTTTCACTCAACCCCTGCCACCCTGAAGAAAATTTTTAAGGATTCAAAACTTAATGCCAAACATCCAGGCGCTTCATCTAGCCAATCTTGGCCGTGAAAGGTGCTAATTCTTCGACTCTTTTCCCTTCAATCCCTGCCGCCCTGGAGGAAATTTTTTAATTGTCAAAACCTGAGTCCACATATCTAGGCGCTTCATCCAGCCGATCTTGGCTGGGTTAAATGCTACTTCTTGGACGCTTTTCCACTCGACCATGGTAACCCTGGAGAAAATTTTGAAGAATTCAAAACTTAAAGCCAATCATCCAGGCGCTTCATCTAGCCAATCTTGGCCGTGAAAGGTGCTACTTCTTGGACTCTTTTCCACTCGACCATGGTAACCCTGGAGAACATTTTTAAGAATTCAAAACTTAAAGCCAAACATCCAGGCGCTTCATCCAGCCAATCTCTGCCGTGAAATGTGCTACTTCTTGGACTCTTTTCCTCTCAACCCCTGCTAACCTGGAGAAAATGTTTAAATTTTCAAAGCGAAAGTCCAAAGGTCCAGGCGCTTCATCCAGCCGATCTTGGCTGGGTTAAGTGCTACTTCTTGGACGCTTTTCCACTCGACCATGGTAACCCTGGAGAAAATTTTTAAGAATTCAAAACTTAATGCCAAACATCCAAGCGCTTCATCTAGCCAATCTTGGCCGTGAAAGGTGCTACTTCTTGGACTTTTTTCCACTCGACCATGGTAACCCTGGATAAAATTTTTAAGAATTCAAAACTTAATGTCAAACATCCAGGCGTTTCATCTAGCCAATCTTGGCCGTGAAAGGTGCTACTTCTTGGACTCTTTTCCATTTAACCCCTGCCACCCTGGAGGAAATTTTTTATTTTCAAAACCTGAGGCCACATATCTAGACGCTTCATCCAGCCGATCTTGGCTGGGTTAATTGCTACTTCTTGGACGCTTTTCCACTCGACCATGGTAACCCTGGAGAAAATTTTTAAGAATTCACAACTTAAAGACAAACATCCAGGCGCTTCATCTAGCCAATCTTGGCCATGAAAGGTGCTACTTCTTGGACTCTTTTCCATTCAACCCCCGCCACCCTGGAGAAAATTTTTTAATTTTCAAAACCTGAGTCCACATATATAGGTGCTTCATCCAGCCGATCTTGGCTGGGTTAAGTGCTACTTCTTGGACACTTTTCCACTCGACCATGGTAACCCTGGAGAAAATTTTTAAGAATTCAAAACTTAATGCCAAACATCCAGGCGCTTCATCAAGCCAATCTTGGCCAAGAAAGGTGCCACTTCTTGGACTCTTTTCCATTCAACCCCTGCCACCCTGGAGGAAAATTTTTAATTTTCAAAACCTTAGTCCACATATCTAGGCGCTTCACCCAGCCGATCTTGGCTGGGTTAAGTGCTACTTCTGACGCTTTTTCCACTCGACCATGGTAACCCTGGAGAAAATTTTTAAGAATTCAAAACTTAATGCCAAACATCCAGGCGCTTCATCTAGCCAATCTTGGCCGTGAAAGGTGCTACTTCTTGGACTCTTTTCCACTCAACCCCTGCCACCCTGGAGAAAATTTTTAAGAATTCAAAACTTAATGTCAAACATCCAGGCGCTTCATCTAGCCAATCTTGGCCGTGAAAGGTGCCACTTCTTGAACTCTTTTCCATTCAACCCCTGCCACTCTGGAGGAAAATTTTTAATTTTCAAAGCGAAAGTCCAAACGTCCAAGCGCTTCATCCAGCCGATTTTGGCTGGTTTAAGTGCTACTTCTTGGACGCTTTTCCACTCGACCATGGTAACCCTGGAGAAAATTTTGAAGAATTCAAAACTTAATGCCAAACATCCAGGCGCTTCATCTAGCCAATTTTGGCCGTGAAAGGTGCCACTTCTTGAACTCTTTTCCATTCAACCCCTTCCACCCTGGAGGAAAATTTTTAATTTTCAAAACCTGAGTCCACATATCTAGGCGCTTCATCCAGCCGATCTTGGCTGGGTTAAGTGCTACTTCTTGGACGCTTTTCCACTCGACCATGGTAACCCTGCAGAAAATTTTTAAGAATTCAAAACTTAATGCCAAACATCCAGGCGCTTCATCTAGCCAGTCTTGGCCGTGAAAGGTGCTACTTCTTCGACTCTTTTCCCTTCAATCCCTGCCACCCTGGAGGAAATTTTTTAATTGTCAAAACCTGAGTCCACATATCTAAGCGCTTCATCCAGCCGATCTTGGCTGGGTTAAGTGCTACTTCTTGGGCGCTTTTCCACTCGACCATGGTAACCCTGGAGAAAATTTTTAAGAATTCAAAACTTAAAGCCAATCATCCAGGCGCTTCATCTAGCCAATCTTGGCCGTGAAAGGTCCTACTTCTTGGACTCTTTTCCACTCGACCATGGTAACCCTGGAGAAAATTTTTAAGAATTCAAAACTTAATGTCAAACATCCAGGCGCTTCATCCAGCCAATCTCTGCCGTGAAATGTGCTACTTCTTGGACTCTTTTCCTCTCAACCCCTGCTAACCTGGAGAAAATTTTTACATTTTCAAAGCGAAAGTCCAAAGGTCCAGGCGCTTCATCCAGCCGATCTTGGCTGGGTTAAGTGCTACTTCTTGGACGTTTTTCCACTCGACCATGGTAACCCTGGAGAAAATTTATAAGAATTCAAAACTTAATGCCAGACATCCAAGCGCTTCATCTAGCCAATATTGGCCGTGAAAGGTGCTACTTCTTGGACTCTTTTCCACTCGACCATGGTAACCCTGGATAAAATTTTTAAGAATTCAAAACTTAATGTCAAACATCCAGGCGCTTCATGTAGCCAATCTTGGCCTTGAAAGGTGCTACTTCTTGGACTCTTTTGCATTCAACCCCTGCCACCCTGGAGGAAATTTTTTAATTTTCAAAACCTGAGTCCTCATATCTAGGCGCTTCATCCAGCCGATCTTGGCTGGGTTAAGTGCTACTTCTTGAACGCTTTTCCACTCGACCATGGTAACCCTGGAGAAAATTTTTAAGAATTCAAAACTTAATGCCAAACATCCAGGCGCTTCATCTAGCCAATCTTGGCCGTGAAAGGTGCTACTTCTTGGACTCTTTTCCATTCAACCCCTGCCACCCTGGAGGAAATTTTTTAATTTTCAAAACCTGAGTCCACATATCTAGGCACTTCATCCAGCTGATCTTGTTTGGGTTAAGTGCTACTTCTTGGACGCTTTTCCACTCGACCATGGTAAACCTCGAGAAAATTTTTAAGAATTCAAAATTTTAATGACAAACATCCAGGCGCTTCATCTAGCCAATCTTGGCCGTGAAAGGTGCAACTTCTTGGACTCTTTTCCATTTAACCCCTGCCACCCTGGAGGAAATTTTTTAATTTTCAAAACCTGTGTCCTCATATCTAGGCGTTTCATCCAGCCGATCTTGGCTGGTTTAAGTGCTACTTCTTGGACGCTTTTCCACTCGACCATGGTAACCCTGGAGAAAATTTTGAAGAATTCAAAACTTAATGCCAAACATCCAGGCGCTTCATCTAGCCAATTTTGGCCGTGAAAAGTGCCACTTCTTGAACTCTTTTCCATTCAACCCCTGCCACCCTGGAGGAAAATTTTTTAATTTTCAAAACCTGAGTCCACATATCTAGCAGCTTCATCCAGCCGATCTTGGCTGGGTTAAGTGCTACTTCTTGAACGCTTTTCCACTCGACCATGGTAACCCTGGAGAAAATTTTTAAGAATTCAAAACCTAATGCCAAACATCCAGGCGCTTCATCTAGCCAATCTTGGCCGTGAAAGGTGCTACTTCTTGGACTCTTTTCCACTCAACCCCTGCCACCCTGGAGGAAATTTTTACATTTTCAAAGCGAAAGTCCAAACGTCCAAGCGCTTCATCCAGCCGATCTTGGCTGGTTTAAGTGCTACTTCTTGGACGCTTTTCCACTCGACCATAGTAACCCTTTGGAAAATTTTTAAGAATTCAAAACTTAATGCCAAACATCCAGGCGCTTTTTTCTAGCCAATCTTGGCCGTGAAAGGTGCTATTTCTAGGACTCTTTTCCACTCAACCCCTGCCACGCTGGAGGAAATTTTTACATTTTCAAAGCGAAAGTCCAAACGTCCAAGCGCTTCATCCAGCCAATTTTGGCTGGTTTAAGTGCTACTTCTTGGACGCTTTTCCACTCGACCATGGTAACCCTGGAGAAAATTTTGAAGAATTCAAAACTTAATGCCAAACATCCAGGCGCTTCATCTAGCCAATCTTGGACATGAAAGGTGCCACTTCTTAAACTCTTTTCCATTCAACCCCTGCCACCCTGGAGGAAAATTTTTAATTTTCAAAACCTGAGTCCACATATCCAGGCGCTTCATCCAGCCAATCTTGGCTGGGTTAAGTGCTACTTCTTGGACGCTTTTCCACTCGACCATTGTAACCCTGGAGAAAATTTTTAAGAATTCAAAACTTAATGCCAAACATCCAGGCGCTTCATCTAGCCAATCTTGGACATGAAAGGTGCTACTTCTTGGACTCTTTTCCACTCAACCCCTGCCACCCTGGAGAAAATTTTTTAAAGATTCAAAACTTAATGCCAAACATCCAGGCGCTTCATCTAGCCAATCTTGGCCGTGAAAGGTGCTACTTCTTGGACTCTTTTCCACTCAACCCCTGCCACCCTGGAGAAAATTTTACAATTTTCAAAGCGTAAGTCCAAACGTCCAGGCGCTTCTTCCAGCCGATCTTGGCTGGGTTAAGTGCTACTTCTTGGACGCTTTTCCACTCGACCATGGTAACCCTGGAGAAAAATTTTAAGAATTCAAAACTTAATGCCAAACATCCAGGCGCTTCATCTAGCCAATCTTGGCCGTGAAAGGTGCTACTTCTTGGACTCTTTTCCACTCGACCATGGTAACCCTGGAGAAAATTTTTACATTTTCAAAACCTGAGTCCACATATCTAGGCGCTTTATCCAGCCGATATTGGCTGGGTTAAGTGCTACTTCTTGGACGCTTTTCCACTCGACCATGGTAACCCTGGAGAAAATTTTTAAGAATTCAAAACTTAAAGCCAAACATCCAAGCGCTTCATCTAGTCAATCTCTGCCGTGAAATGTGCTACTTCTTGGACTCTTTTCCACTCAACCCCTGCTAACCTGGAGGAAATTTTTTTTAATTTTCAAAATGAAGGTCCAAAGGTCCAGCCGCTTCATCCAGCCGATCTTGGCTGGGTTAAGTGCTACTTCTTGGACGCTTTTTCACTCGACCATGGTAACCCTGGAGAAAATTTTTAAGAATTCAAAACTTAATGCCAGACATCCAAGCGCTTCATCTAGCCAATCTTGGCCGTGAAAGGAGCTACTTCTTGGACTCTTTTCCATTCAACCCCAGCCACCCTGGAGGAAATTTTTTAATTTTCAAAACCTGAGTCCAGATATCTAGGCGCTTCATCCTGCCGATCTTGGCTGGGTTAAGTGCTACTTCTTGGACGCTTTTCCACTCGACCATGGTAACCCTGGAGAAAATTTTTAAGAATTCAAAACTTAATGCCAAACATCCAGGCGCTTCATCTAGCCAATCTTAGCCGTGAAAGTTGCTACTTCTTGGACTCTTTTCCATTCAACCCCTGCCTCCCTGGAGGAAATTTTTTTAATTTTCAAAACCTGAGTCCAGATATCTAAGCACTTCATCAAGCCGATCTTGTCTGGGTTAAGTGCTACTTCTTGAACGCTTTTCCACTCGACCATGGTAACACTGGAGAAAATTTTTAAGAATTCAAAACTTAATGCCAAACATCCAGGTTCCTCATCCAGCCGATCTTGGCTGGGTTAAGTGCTACTTCTTGGACGTATTTCCACTCGACCATGGTAACCCTGGAGAAAATTTTTAAGAATTCATAACTTAATGCCAAACATCCAGGCGCTTCATCTAGCCAATCTTGACCATGAAAGGTGCTACTTCTTGGACTCTTTTCCATTCAACCCCTGCCACCCTGGAGGAAATTTTTTAATTTTCCAAACCTGAGTCCACATATCTAGGCGCTTCATCCAGCAGATCTTGGCTGGGTTAAGTGCTACTTCTTGAACGCTTTTCCACTCGACCATGGTAACCCTGGAGAAAATTTTTAAGAATTCAAAACTTAATGCCAAACATCCAGGCGCTTCATCTAGCCAATCTTGGCCGTGAAAGGTGCTACTTCTTGGACTCTTTTCCACTCAACCCCTGCCACCCTGGAGAAAATTTTTGAGAATTCAAAACTTAATGCCAAACATCCAGGCGCTTCATCTAGCCAATCTTGGCCGTGAAAGGTGCTACTTCTTGGACTCTTTTCCATTCAACCCCAGCCACCCTGGAGGAAATTTTTTTAATTTTCAAAGCGAAAGTCCAAACGTCCAGGCGCTTCATCCAGCCGTTCTTGTCTGGGTTAAGTGCTACTTCTTGAACGCTTTTCCACTCGACCATGGTAACCCTGGAGAAAATTTTTAAGAATTCAAAACTTAAAGACAAATATCCAGGCGCTTCATCTAGCCAATCTTGGCCGTGAAAGGTGCTACTTCTTGGACTCTTTTCCATTCAACCCCTGCCACCCTGGAGGAAATTTTTTAATTTTCCAAACCTGAGTCCACATATCTAGGCGCTTCACCCAGCCGATCTTGGCTGGGTTAAGTGCTACTTCTTGGACGCTTTTTCACTCTACCATGGTAACCCTGGAGAAAATGTTTAAGAATTCAAAACTTAAAGCCAAACATCCAGGCGCTTCATCTTGCCAATCTTGGCCGTGAAAGGTGCTACTTCTTGGACTCTTTTCCACTGAACCCCTGCCAACCTGGAGGAATTTTTTTTTAATTTTCAAAGCGAAAGTCCAAACGTCCAGGCGCTTCATCCAGCCGTTCTTGTCTGGGTTAAGTGCTACTTCTTGAACGCTTTTCCACTCGACCATGGTAACCCTGGAGAAAATTTTTAAGAATTCAAAACTTAATGCCAAACATCCAGGTTCCTCATCCAGCCGATCTTGGCTGGGTTAAGTGCTACTTCTTGGACCTATTTCCACTCGACCATGGTAACCCTGGAGAAAATTTTTAAGAATTCAAAACTTAATGCCAAACATCCAGGCGCTTCATTTAGCCAATCTTGACCATGAAAGGTGCTACTTCTTGGACTCTTTTCCATTCAACCCCTGCCACCCTGGAGGAAATTTTTTAATTTTCCAAACCTGAGTCCACATATCTAGGCGCTTCATCCAGCAGATCTTGGCTGGGTTAAGTGCTACTTCTTGAACGCTTTTCCACTCGACCATGGTAACCCTGGAGAAAATTTTTAAGAATTCAAAACTTAATGCCAAACATCCAGGCGCTTCATCTAGCCAATCTTGGCCATGAAAGGTGCTACTTCTTGGACTCTTTTCCACTCAACCCCTGCCACCATGGAGGAAATTTTTACATTTTCAAAGCGAAAGTCCAAACGTCCAAGCGCTTCATCCAGCCGATCTTGGCTGGTTTAAGTGCTACTTCTTGGACGGTTTTCCACTCGACCATGGTAACCTTGGAGAAAATTTTTAAGAATTCCAAACCTAATGCCAAACATCCAGGCGCTTCATCTAGCCAATCTTGACCATGAAAGGTGCTTCTTCTTGGACTCTTTTCCATTCAACCCCAGCCACCCTGGAGAAAATTTTTTTTAATTTTCAAAGCGAAAGTCCAAACGTCCAGGCGCTTCATCCAGCCGTTCTTGTCTGGGTTAAGTTCTACTTCTTGAACGCTTTTCCACTCGACCATGGTAACCCTGGAGAAATTTTTAAGAATTCAAAACTTAATGCCAAACATCCAGGTTCCTCATCCAGCCGATCTTGGCTGGGTTAAGTGCTACTTCTTGGACGTATTTCCACTCGACCATGGTAACCCTGGAGAAAATTTTTAAGAATTCAAAACTTAATGCCAAACATCCAGGCGCTTCATCTAGCCAATCTTGACCATGAAAGGTGCTACTTCTTGTACTCTTTTCCATTCAACCCCTGCCACCCTGGAGGAAATTTTTTAATTTTCCAAACCTGAGTCCACATATCTAGGCGCTTCATCCAGCAGATCTTGGCTGGGTTAAGTGCTACTTCTTGAACGCTTTTCCACTCGACCATGGTAACCCTGGAGAAAATTTTTAAGAATTCAAAACTTAATGCCAAACATCCAGGCGCTTCATCTAGCCAATCTTGGCCATGAAAGGTGCTACTTCTTGGACTCTTTTCCACTCAACCCCTGCCACCATGGAGGAAATGTTTACATTTTCAAAGCGAAAGTCCAAACGTCCAAGCGCTTCATCCAGCCGATCTTGGCTGGTTTAAGTTCTGCTTCTTGGACGCTTTTCCATTCAACCCCAGCCACCCTGGAGGAAATTTTTTAATTTTCAAAACCTGAGTCCACATATCTAGGCGCTTCATCCAGCCGATCTTGGCTGGGTTAAGTGCTATTTCTTGGACGCTTTTCCACTCGACCATGGTAACCCTGGAGAAAATTTTTAAGAATTCAAAAATTAATGCCAAACATCCAGGCGCTTCATCTAGCCAATCTTGTCCGTGAAAGGTGCTACTTCTTGGACTCTTTTCCATTCAACCCCTGCCACCCTGGAGGAAATTTTTTAATTTTGAAAACCTGAGTCCAGATATCTACGCGCTTCCTCCAGCCGATCTTGGCTGGGTTAAGTGCTACTTCTTGGACGCTTTTCCACTCGACCATGGTAATCCTGGAGAAAATTTTTAAGAATTCAAAACTTAATGCCAAACATCCAGGCGCTTCATCTAGCCAATCTTGGACGTGAAAGGTGCTACTTCTTGCACTCTTTTCCATTCAACCCCTGCCACCCTGGATGAAATTTTTTAATTTTCAAAACCTGAGTCCAGATATCTAGGCTCTTCATCTAGCTGATTTTGGCTGGGTTAAGTGCTACTTCTTGGACGCTTTTCCACTCGACCATGGTAACCCTGGAGAAAATTTTTAAGAATTCAAAACTTAATGGCAAACATCCAGGTGCTTCATCTAGCCAATCTTGGCCGTGAAAGGTGCTACTTCTTAGACTCTTTTACATTCATCTCCTGCCACCCTGGAGGAAATTTTTTAATTTTCAAAGCAACTGTCTAACAGTCCAGGCGCTTCCTCCCGCCGATCTTGGCTGGGTTAAGTGCTACTTCTTGGACGCTTTTCCACTCGACCATGGTAACCCTGGAAAAAAATTTTAAGAATTCAAAACTTAATGCCAAACATCCAGGCTTCATCTAGCCAATCTTGGCCGTGAAAGGTGCCACTTCTTGAACTCTTTTCCATTCAACCCCTGCCACCCTGGAGGAAAATTTTAAATTTTCAAAGCCTGAGTCCACATATCTAAGCGCTTCATCCAGCCGATCTTGGCTGGGTTAAGTGCTACTTCTTGGACGCTTTTCCACTCGACCATGGTAAGCCTGGAGAAAATTTTTAAGAATTCAAAACTTAATGCCAAACATACAGGCGCTTTATTGTGGGGCCTCGATGAACAGACACGAACCATAAAAGGGGGAATCGCTCTAGAACCAGGTCGTAAAATCGCGCATCCTCCGCACCCCGGACCATAAAGGCAATCAAGATGGTCAGCCGAGCGATGCAGAGCGCCGCAAAGTCTACCAAACACTCTCAAGGGACTGTCGCTGCAGTGAGCTCGGCCAATCCGAGAGTACCCACGTCAAGATTGGGATGATTTAAACTGCAACATCTGGTCGACAGCACGATAACTCGTTCTGCGCACTGATCTGGGACCAGTTCTACCAAGCCACCAAGTCAAAAGGTGATAAGACTCCCGCGGTGAATCAACCTGGTCAGGACAGCCTCACACTTTCAACCCCCCCAAGGAGGTTTGCTCTGTCCCAACATACATTCCTTAAAAGCGCGCCTTTTTCCTTTTCGCTACAATAAAGGAACTGCCAGGACACACATAAAACCACTAAACGAACAATCTAAATGCCTTCCTTTCAAACGAATAAAGGTTCATCTGTAAATAACTGCTTAATAAATGTTTTGGGATGTATGTAGGAACCGCTATATACTCTTTAAATAATCCTCTAACAGAGAGCGTCCCATAAGCGCTAGATAATGCATGTTTGATATCAAATTGAAGCTTACGATGTTTCCAATATCGTGATGAATGAATATATGTGTTTGTGCAATGCACAACAGTGTATTCCACTTATAAGCTTTTGATAGGGAACAGAAGTGCAGAATGTCAATTCTAACTGGGATAAAGTATGCACGAAACCGGAGTCGAAAGCAGGCGTGGACACGCCCCTTCGACCTCGGGATTGGACAACTGCCCAGGGCACGGCCCAAAACTTGCACCTCAAAACGCAGGAACAGAGCTACCTCATCGAGTTGAGTTGAGAAGAGTCGGAGTCGAGTCGAGAAGAACTTCTTCGGAACCACAGGGAGTCGCAGGGAATTCGGGTCGCTGCAGGAATCGCCAAGGAAACGGAGAAACTTTGGAACTGGGAGAAGTTAGAAGACTCTGAACAAGAACGACCCGATACCCTCGACTCCGGTCCGCTCCGTCACATCACTCTACGGACACTCACTGCCCTTCCGTAACCAACCCGGTTCATCCAAAGCGAACCACCAAGCTAGAGAGACTTCATTCAAACGGCCCGGGAAAGCCCGACCACGTCATCCCACGGACGAGCCTGCCCAATCAGCAAGCCGGGATTTCCCCAGACAAGCCGAGTGGTAAAACTACCTTTTCATCTCTTGACTGAATTGGCGCAGACACATATAAGCAAGCTAAAACCTAACTTTGCTTTGTTGGTGTTCTTAGTGCGATCTCAGAACTAGCTAACAGACTTTGGACAAACAATTATCCATCTTCCTTTCCAACCAGTAATTGTGTGTATGAATGCATATGTGTGTGTGTGTTTATGTTTAGTCTTCTCAGTGTAGTCTTGTCAATTAGTAGGTACTGTTTAATAAATTGTGTTTCATTATTACGAATTCTTGTTTGTGTGTTATGTAACTGGAAAGTCAAACTCATGCCCAGATCCGTTGTTACCTGCTCGAGGTAAAGCGAAGATCAGATAAACGAGTAAACAAGTCCAATTGATTTATTTTGCTGATCACAGAGTAAATTCATATTGGTAACATACATTTAAATTGCCCTAAACGCTGGACGTATTAGGTGATTTAAAGGTATACTTGAATTGCATACCAACGTGAATCTTTTCAAATTCAATTCCCCAAACTTGAATTGAGAGCTGATTCAAGTGATAATTCATAATTATCATAATCATAATTAAAATTAGGTGTGAAAACCCTACATCATCTAGCCAATCTTGGACGTGAAAGGTGCTACTTCTTGGACTCTTTTCCATTCAACCCCTGCCACCCTGGAGGAAATTTTTTAATTTTCAAAACCTGAGTCCAGATATCTAGGCGCTTCACCCAGCCGATCTTGCCTGGGTTAAGTGCTACTTCTTGGACGCTTTTCCACTCGACCATGGTAACCCTGGAGAAAATTTTTAAGAATTCAAAACTTAATGCCAAACATCCAGGCACTTCATCTAGCCAATCTTGGCCGTGAAAGGTGCTACTTCTTGGACTCTTTTCAAACAACCCATGCCACCCTGGAGGAAATTTTTAAATTTTCAAAGCGAAAGTCCAAACGTCCACGCGCTTCGTCCAGCAGATCTTGGCTGGGTTAAGTGCTACTTCTTGTATTCTTTTCCACTCGACCATGGTAACCCTGGAGAAAATTTTTAAGAATTCAAAACTTAATGCCAAACATCCAGGCGCTTCATCTAGCCAATCTTGGACGTGAAAGGTGCTACTTCTTGGACTCTTTTCCATTCAACCCCTGCCACCCTGGAGAAAATTTTTTAATTTTCAAAACCTGAGTCCAGATATCTAGGCGTTTCTTCCAGGCGATCTTGGCTGGGTTAAGTGCTACTTCTTGGACGCTTTTCCACTCGACCATGGTAACCCTGGAGAAAATTTTTAATAATTCAAAACTTAATGCCAAACATCCAGGCGCTTCATCTAGCCAATCTTGGCCGTGAAAGGTGCTACTTCTTGGACTTTTTTCAAACAAGCCATGCCACCCTGGAGGAAATTTTTTAATTTTCAAAGCGAAAGTCCAAACATCCAGGCGCTTCGTCCAGCAGATCTTGGCTGGGTGAAGTGCTTCTTCTTGGATTCTTTTCCACTCGACCATGGTAACCCTGGAGAAAATTTTGAAGAATTCAAAACTTAATGCCAAACATCCAGGCGCTTCATCTAGCCAATCTTGGCTGTGAAAGGTGCTACTTCTTGGACTCTTTTCTATTCAACCCCTGCCACCCTGGAGGAAATTTTTTGATTTTCAAAACCTGAGTCCAGATATCTAGGCGTTTCATCCAGCCGATCTTGGCTGGGTTAAGTGCTACTTCTTGGACGCTTTTCAACTCGACCATGGTAACCCTGGAGAAAATTTTTAAGAATTCAAAACTTAATGCCAGACATCCAGGCGCTTCATCTAGCCAATCTTGGCCGTGAAAGGTGCTACTTCTAGGACTCTTTTCCATTCAACCCCTGCCACCCTGGAGAAAATTTTACAATTTTCAAAACCTGAGTCCACATATCTCGGCGTTTCATCCAGCCGATCTTGGCTGGGTTAAGTGCTACTTCTTGGACGCTTATCCACTCTACGATGGTAACCCTGGAGAAAATTTTTAAGAATTCAAAACTTAATGCCAAACATCCAGGCGCTTCATCTAGCCAATCTTGGCCGTGAAAGGTGCTACTTCTTGGACTCTTTTCAAACAACCCCTGCCACCCTGGAGGAAATGTTTTAATTTTCAAAGCGAAAGTCCAAACGTCCAGGCGCTTCGTCCAGCAGATCTTGGCTGGGTTAAGTGCTACTTCTTGGAATTTTTTCCACTCGACCATGGTAACCCTGGAGAAAATTTTTAAGAATTCAAAACTTAATGCCAAACATCCAGGCGCTTCATCTAGCCAATCTTGGCCGTGAAAGGTGCTACTTCTTGGACTCTTTTCCACTCAACCCCTGCCACCCTGGAGGACATTTTTTAATTTTCAAAACCTGAGTCCACATATCTACGCGCTTTATCCAGCCGATCTTGGCTGGGTTAAGTGCTACTTCTTGGACGCTTTTCAACTCGACCATGTTAACCCTGGAGAAAATTTTTAAGAATTCAAAACTTAAAGCCAAACAACCAGGCGCTTCATCTAGCCAATCTTGGCCGTGAAAGGTGCTACTTCTTGGACTTTTTTCCACTCAACCCCTGCCAACCTGGAGGAAATTTTTTAATTTTCAAAGCGAAAGTCCAAACGTCCAGGCGCTTCATCCAGCCGATCTTGGCTGGGTTAAGTGCTACTTCTTGGACGCTTTTCCACTCGACCATGGTAACCCTGGAGAGAATTTGTAAGAAATCAAAACTTAATGCCAGACATCCAGGCGCTTCATCTAGCCAATCTTGGCCGTGAAAGGTGGTACTTCTTGGACTCTTTTCCACTCGACCATGGTAACCCTGGAGAAAATTTTTAAGAATTCAAAACTTAATGCCAAACATCCAGGCGCTTCATCTAGCCAATCTTGGCAGTGAAAGGTGCTACTTCTTGGACTCTTTTCCATTCAACCCCTGCCACCCTGGAGGAAATTTTTAATTTTCAAAACCTGAGGCCACATATCTAGACGCTTCATCCAGCCGATCTTGGCTGGGTTAAGTGCTACTTCTTGGACGCTTTTCAACTCGACCATGTTAACCCTGGAGAAAATTTTTAAGAATTCAAAACTTAAAGCCAAACAACCAGGCGCTTCATCTAGCCAATCTTGGCCGTGAAAGGTGCTACTTCTTGGACTTTTTCCATTCAACCCCAGCCACCCTGGAGGAAATTTTTTTTAATTTTCAAAGCGAAAGTCCAAACATCCAGGCGCTTCATCCAGCCGTTCTTGTCTGGGTTAAGTTCTACTTCTTGAACGCTTTTCCACTCGACCATGGTAACCCTGGAGAAAATTTTTAAGAATTCAAAACTTAATGCCAAACATCCAGGTTCCTCATCCAGCCGATCTTGGCTGGGTTAAGTGCTACTTCTTGGACGTATTTCCACTCGACCATGGTAACCCTGGAGAAAATTTTTAAGAATTCAAAACTTAATGCCAAACATCCAGGCGCTTCATCTAGCCAATCTTGGCAGTGAAAGGTGCTACTTCTTGGACTCTTTTCCATTCAACCCCTGCCACCCTGGAGGAAATTTTTTAATTTTCAAAACCTGAGGCCACATATCTAGACGCTTCATCCAGCCGATCTTGGCTGGGTTAAGTGCTACTTCTTGGACGCTTTTCCACTCGACAATAGTAACCCTGGAGAAAATTTTTAAGAATTCAAAAATTAATAACAAACATCCAGGCGCTTCATCTAGCCAATCTTGGCCATGAAAGGTGCTACTTCTTGGACTCTTTTCCATTCAACCCCTGCCACCCTGGAGGAAATTTTTTTTATTTTCAAAACCTGAGTCCACATATCTAGGCGCTTCATCCAGCCGATTTTGGCTGGGTTAAGCGCTACTTCTTGGACACTTTTCTACTCAACCCCTGCCACCCTGGAGGAAATTTTTACATTTTAAAAGCGAAAGTCCAAACGTCCAGGCGCTTCATCCAGCCGATCTTGGCTGGGTTAAGTGCAACTTCTTGGACGCTTTTCCACTCGACCATGGTAACTCTGGAGAAAATTTTTAAGAATTCAAAACTTAATGCCAAACATCCAGGCGCTTCATCTAGCCAATCTTGGACGTGAAAGGTGCTACTTCTTGGACTCTTTTCCATTCAACCCCTGCCACCCTGGAGGAAATTTTTTAATTTTTAAAGCGAAAGTCCAAACGTCCACGCGCTTCGTCTAGCAGATCTTGGCTGGGTTAAGTGCTACTTCTTGGATTCTTTTCCACTCGACCATGGTAACCCTGGAGAAAATTTTTAAGAATTCAAAACTTAATGCCAAACATCCAGGCGCTTCATCTAGCCAATCTTGGCCGTGAAAGGTGCTACTTCTTGGACTCTTTTCCATTCAACCCCTGCCACCCTGGAGGAAATTTTTACATTTTAAAAGCGAAAGTCCAAACGTCCAGGCCCTTCATCCAGCCGATCTTGGCTGGGTTAAGTGCAACTTGTTGGATGCTTTTCCACTCGACCATGGTAACTCTGGAGAAAATTTTTAAGAATTCAAAACTTAATGCCAAACATCCAGACGCTTCATCTAGCCAATCTTGGACGTGAAAGGTGCTACTTCTTGGACTCTTTTCCATTCAACCCCTGCCACCCTGGAGAAAATTTTTTAATTTTCAAAGCGAAAGTCCAAACGTCCACGCGCTTCGTCCAGCAGATCTTGGCTGGGTTAAGTGCTACTTTTTGGATTCTTTTCCACTCGACCATGGTAACCCTGGAGAAAATTTTTAAGAATTCAAAACTTAAAAACAAACATCCAGGCGCTTCATCTAGCCAATCTTGGCCATGAAAGGTGCTACTTCTTGGACTCTTTTCCATTCAACCCCTGCCACCCTGGAGGAAATTTTTTTATTTTCAAAACCTGAGTCCACATATCTAGGCGCTTCATCCAGCCGATCTTGGCTGGGTTAAGTGCTACTTCTTGGACGCTTTTCCACTCGACCATGGTAACCCTGGAGAAAATTTTTAAGAATTCAAAACTTAATGCCAAACATCCAGGCGCTTCATCTAGCCAATCTTGGCCGTGAAAGGTGCTACTTCTTGGACTCTTTTCCATTCAACCCCTGCCACCCTGGAGGAAATTTTTACATTTTAAAAGCGAAAGTCCAAACGTCCAGGCGCTTCATCTAGCCAATCTTGGACGTGAAAGGTGCTACTTCTTGGACTCTTTTCCATTCAACCCCTGCCACCCTGGAGAAAATTTTTTAATTTTCAAAACCTCAGTCCAGATATCTAGGCGTTTCATCCAGGCGATGTTGGCTGGGATAAGTGCTACTTCTTGGACGCTTTTCCACTCGACCATGGTAACCCTGGAGAAAATTTTTAAGAATTCAAAACTTAATGCCAAACATCCAGGCGCTTCATCTAGCCAATCTTGGCCGTGAAAGGTGCTACTTCTTGGACTCTTTTCCATTCAACCCCTGCCACCCTGGAGGAAATTTTTTAATTTTCAAAACCTGAGTCCAGACATCTAGGCGTTTCATCCAGCCGATCTTGGCTGGGTTAAGTGCTACTTCTTGGACGCTTTTCCACTCGACCATGGTAACCCTGGAGAAAATTTTTAAGAATTCAAAACCTAAAGCCAAACATCCAGGCGCTTCATCTAGCCAATCTTGGCCGTGAAAGGTGCTACTTCTTGGACTCTTTTCCTCTCAACCCCTGCCAACCTGGAGGAAATTTTTGAATTTTCAAAGCGAAAGTCCAAACGTCCAGGCACTTCATCCAGCCGATCTTGGCTGGGTTACGTGCTACTTCTTGAACGCTTTTCCACTCGACCATGGTAACCCTGGAGAAAGTTTTTAAGAATTCAAAACTTAATGCCAAACATCCAGGCGCTTCATCTAGCCAATCTTGGCCGTGAAAGGTGCTACTTCTTGGACTCTTTTCAAACAACCCATGCCACCCTGGAGGAAATTTTTTAATTTTCAAAGCGAAAGTCCAAACGTCCAGGCGCTTTGTCCAGCCGATCTAGGCTGGGTTAAGTGCTACTTCTTTGACGCTTTTCCACTCTTTTCCACTCGACCATGGTAACCCTGGAGAAAATTTTTAAGAATTCAAAACTTAATGCCAAACATCCCGGCGCTTCATCTAGCCAATCTTGGCCGTGAAAGGTGCTACTTCTTGGACTCTTTTCCACTCGACCATGGTAACCCTGGAGAAAATTTTTAAGAATTCAAAACTTAATGCCAAACATCCAGGCTTCATTTAGCCCATCTTGGCTGTGAAAGGTGCTACTTCTTGGACTCTTTTCCATTCTAATACACCTGCCCTTAGTGTGGCCAAAGTTTGAACAGCTCTTTGCGTTCCCTTAATGCTTATTTAATTCAATTGCCTTTAAAGTAGCTGTACTTTACACAGCGTTTGCCTGTTTTGAACTAATTAACTAATGCTCTTATATTTAATTTACCTTGTTTTGAAGTATTTTTTTTGTATTTCTTTCATTACCTAGTATGATGACACTTAGTGTGCCTCACCTTAAAATAGGGGGCTTTTTGCTGTAGCTCTCGCTTACGGCCAAACCACCCTCTTCACGCCTGATCTCGTCTGATCTCAGAAGCTAATCAGTGTTGGTCCTGGTTAGTACTTGGATGGGAGACTGACTAGGAATACCAGGTGCTGTAAGTTTTTTGGTTTTCTTCACTACTTATCTAATACACTGGCCGTTAGTTTGGGGAAAGTTTGACCAGCTCTTTGCTTTCACTTACTGCTTATTTAATTCAATTGCATTTAAAGTAGCGGATCTTTAAACAGCATTTGGCTGTTTTGAACTATTTACCTAAAGCTCTTTTCTTTAATGTACCTTATTTTGAAGTATTTTTTGTATTTATTTCATTACTTATCTAGTATGATGGCACTTAGTGTGCCTCACCTTAAAATAGGGGGCCTTTTGCAGCAGCTCTCGCTTATGGCCATACCACCCTGTTCATGCCTGATCTCGTCTGATCTCAGAAGCTAAGCAGTGTTGGGCCTGGTTAGTACTTGAATGGGAGACTTCTTAGGAATACCAGGTGCTGTAAAATTTTTTGGTTTTCTTCACTACTTATCTAATACACTGGCCCTTAGTGTTGCCAAAGTTTGACCAGCTCTTTGCTTTCCCTTACTGCTTATTTAATTCAATTGCCTTTTGGCTGTTTTGAACTAATTACCTAATGCTCTTTTCTTTAATGATCCAAGATGGCGGCGCGACAGTAGCACGCAGCGGCCACTCCGGAACCAAAATGGTGTTTTTTGTTTGTTCAAGACGTTATTTTGTATGCTTCCGCCAAAATTTCGTAGGGCATGGATACCAACGACAGTTGTGTCCGCGCATACAACCACCAGACACTGAAACTACTCAGAAACCACGCAACAACTAAACTGAGAGACGACGTTGCACGCGGACTCCGGGACCTCGGCTTGCTATGTGGACCAGGCCTCGGTGTCTCCTGATGCCGAAGGCCGGGGAAAAGGACGCCGCAAGCGGTGTTCGAGGAAACGGAAGCGTGGTAAACGGGCGGGTGTCCGTGCTAGGCTAAACGCTAACCCTAGCTGGCCGGCACTCCCCTCCATCTTTCTGTCCAACGTCTGTTCACTCGAAAATAAGATGGGTTACATTCGACTTCACCGAGCAACACGGCGTGAGTATAGGGATTGCTGCGTCTTTGTCTTTACGGAAACGTGGCTCAGCGGCAGAGTTCCGGACACCGCCATTCAGCTAACCGGGCTAACCGCATTTCGTGCCGACAGGAATGCCACACTGTGTGGAAAGACTGGCGGTGGCGGCGTGTGCGTTTATATCAACACGGAATGGTGCAAGGACTCTGTGCTTATATCGAACTATTGCTCATCGCTAGTGGAGTTCATCGTTGTCAAATGCAGACCCTTTTATCTACCCCGGGAATTCACCACCGTCTACACCATCGGAGTTTACATTCCACCCAGCGCTAATGCGAAGGAGGCTCTGAGCGAGCTGTACAAAGCTATTAGCGTGCTGCAGAACGCTCACCCCGATGGACTGTTTATCATCGCCAGAGATTTCAATAACGCAAATCTCAAAACAGTGCTCCCTAAATTCTATCAGCATGTGGACTTTGCTACGAGAGGAGCGAACACGCTGGATCTTGTTTACACAAACATTCCCGGCGCGTATTGTGCGGAGCCCCGCCCCCACCTCGGCTACTCAGACCACATCTCTGTTATGTTGATTCCAGCATACATACCACTCATCAGACGCTCTAAACCGGTTCTGAAACAGATTAAAACCTGGCCAGCAGGATCCATCTCTGCTCTTCAGGACTGTTTTGAGTGTACTGACTGGGAAATATTTAGGGAAGCTGCAACCAACCGCGATTCCATTGACTTGGAGGAGTACACATCATCAGTGACTGGCTACATCGAGAAGTGCATTGATGATGTGACCATCTCCAAGACCATCACCACACGTTCTAACCGGAAGCCGTGGATGAACGCTAACGTGCATGCTCTCCTGAATGAGCGAGACTTCGCCTTCAGAGCAAAGGACTGGGCTGCCCTAAAAACTGGGCTGCCCTAAAAACAACACAGTTAACCCACAGAAGTCTGCTGGACCGGACAACATTCCAGGCAGAGTACTAAAGGAGTGTGCAGAGCAGCTAGCGGATGTCTTCACTGATATCTTCAATATCTCTCTGAGCAGCTCTGTCATTTCAACGTGCCTCAAAACAACAACAATCGTCCCGGTGCCTAAGAAGTCTGTGGTTTCGTGCCTCAATGACTATCGTCCCATCACACTCACACCAATTGTGATGAAATGCTTTGAGATGCTTGTCATGAGGCACATCAAGTCACAGCTACCACCTACACTTGACCCATTACAGTTTGCGTATCGTCCAAACCGTTCTACGGACGATGCTATCACCACAACCCTCCATCTCACCCTCTCACATCTGGACTCAAAGGGAAACTACGTCCGAATGCTGTTCATTGACTTCAGCTCAGCATTCAACACCATCATCCCTCAGCAACTGATAGAGAAGCTAAGCCTGCTGGGCCTGAACACTCTTTTCTTTATTGTACCTTATTTTGAAGTATTTTTTGTATTTATTTCATTACTTATCCAGTATGATGGCACTTAGTGTGCCTCACCTTAAAATAGGGGGCTTTTTGCAGCAGCTCTCGCTTACGGTCACACCACCCTGTTCGTCCCTGATCTCGTCTGATCTCAAAAGCTAAGCAGTGTTGGGCCTGGTTAGTACTTGGATGGGAGACTGCCTAGGAATACCAGGTGCTGTAAGTTTTTTGGTTTTCTTCACTACTTATCTAATACACTGGCCCTTAGTGTGGCTAAAGTTTGACCAGCTCTTTGCTTTCCCTTACTGCTTATTTAATTCAATTGACTTTAAAGTAGCTGATCTTTAAACAGCGTTTGCTTGTTTTGATCTAATTAACTAATGCTCTTATCTTTAATGTACCTTATTTTGAAGTATTTTTTTATTTATTTCATTACTTATCTAGTATGATGGCACTTAGTGTGCCTCTCCTTAAAAAAAGTGGGCTTTTTGCAGCAGGTCTAGCCTAAGGCCACACCACCCTGTTGGCGCTAGAGAGAGTTTTTGGCTGCAGTAGGGAGAGGAAGGCTCTCCTCCATTTTGTTTGCTGTTATTATTATTATTATTTTTATTTTTATTTTTTATTTTTTTATTAATTAAAGGCTATTTTTTTTTGAGTTACATATTAGTTTTTGAAACCTCAGACAGATTTTCTGTCTGAGGTTTCCAACCTTTGAAATGATGGATAGAGGAGAGAGGAGAGGAGGAGCGTATGAGGAGAGAGGACAATTGAGATAAACAAATTGAAGTTCATACAACGGAGACTGAGACTCAGTGTATAACTAACAATGAAGGCCAAACGAAAGAGAAGGAATGTGCAACAACGAGTGAAGTTGCAGCTGGATGGACTGAAGTGGAGGTAAGCGATGAGAAAACGGCTGAAATTAACTTTGAGCTTGAAAGTAGAACTCTGGACATTATAAACAAAAGACGTAAAATGACAAGAGGGGTCAAAATAAATATTGAACAGGTATTAAAGAAACAAAGGTTAAGGAAAGAAGAGCAAGACAAAATGATGAACAAGTTGATATAAATTCTTAGATATTAAGAGAGAAAATATATGGATGATTGGCTGTTTTGGTTCTTCTTTCTTCTATTATGAGTAATTTAAGTCTGGTCTCGATTAATGTTAGAGGATTGTCATCTAAATGGAAATTTGAAAATGTGATCAATTTAACAAAGCAATGTGATGTTATCTGTATTCAAGAGACTGGATGGAATGAAATAATATTGGATGATCTTAAAAAAGGCTGGGATGGAGAAATATGGTGCAGCAACGATGCCAATAAGAAAAAAGGTCTGGCGATACTTGTTAGAAAAGGAGCAGTGGAATCAACAAAAGTTTTATTTAAAGATAATAATGGAAGGATTTTAATTGTAAAAATTATGGATAAGGGAGAAGAAATAATAATATGTAATATACATGCTCCAAATGAAGATACAGAAAGAGTTACTTTTTTAAAAAAACTGAATGATTTGATTATTGGATGTAAGAGCGTTATTATTATACAGGGTTTTAATACTATTTTAGAAAGAATAGATGCTGAAGATCACATGGTGTACAGAGCCGATGTTGGAAGAAAAGAATTGAAAAGCATGATGTATAAACACCAATTAGTAGATGTATGGAGAGAAAGAAATAGAGTAAAAAGAGAATATTTTTTTGAGTTTTGAGCATTTTATTTTAAAAGTGTTTTATAAAATGTACAGTGGGAGCGATCATGATTTTTTTATTTGTAACGATGGATTTCAGTGGTGTGGAGAGAGGACCAGGGGTATGGGTGCTTAATGCAGAACTTTTAAAGAATGATTTTTACAAAATGGAAATTGAAAACTTAATAATTAATAGTGTAAATGATGTTCTATACGATGAAGCAATATGCACATGGTGGGACAATATAAAAGCAGACATTAAAAGATTATCTATAGAATTTTCTAAGAAAATACAGAAAGCAAAAAGAGCTAAAGAAAGAGAATTAATCAAAAAATGGGAAAATGAAATGAAAAAGGTAAGTGAAGGAACCACAGACATTAGGAAAATAGTAGCGCTTGAAGAGAAACTTAAAAAAATGGAAGAAGACAAATGTGAGGGTGCTAGAATAAGAAGTAAAATAAGGAATACAGTAGAAGGAGAAAGAAGTACAAAGTTTTTTTATAAGGTATAAAAGACTAGACAAAAAGCTGACCTAATAAAGAATGTGTCTTTAGAAGGTAGAAACATAAAAGATAAAGAAGGAATATTAAAAGCTGCCCAGGATTTCTATAGTGTTTTATTTAATTAAATTAAATTCAATTCAAGTTTATTTGTATAGCGCTTTTTACAATGGCTATTGTTCTAAAGCGGCTGCACAAAAGCAAATCATTACACAACAGGATGAATTACAATACAAGAAAATTCATGATAGAAATAGTCATTAAGAGAATTAATTATTGAATTAATCCAGACGGAAGGTTAAGTTTTCCTCGACGTCATCGCAGGAAGGTCATCTCCTCACTGGGTCCACTGGAGTGGCTCGGTACATAGATGCCTCGGGATGTGCATCCCGAGGTGGAGACACAAGGATAATTAGCGTAGCGGCCATTCATACTATTGGGAATCACAATGTACTGTAGCATAGGTTTATGTGAATCTTTATGAGTATGCTTGGCTAAAAAGATATGTCTTTAGCCTAGACTTAAACTGAGAGAGTTTGTCTGATCCCCGAACATTAGCAGGAAGGTTATTCCAGAGTTTGGGTGCCAAATGTGAAAATTCTCGACCACCTTTAGTGGACTTTGCTATTCGAGGAACTACCAGGAGCCCTGAGTTTTGAGATCTTAAAGAGCGTGACGGGTTGTAGCGAGACAGAAGGCTGGTCAGATAAATGGGGGCTAAACCATTTAGAGCCTTGTAGGTCAATAACAGTACTTTATAATCAATTTGGAAATTAACAGGCAGCCAGTGCAGGGAGGATAAAACTGGGGTTATATGACCATATTTCCTTGTCCTGGTAAGAACTCGAGCGGCTGCATTCTGCACTAACTGAGGCTTGTTTATTGAAGATGCTGGACAACCAGCGAGCAGCGCATTACAATAATCCAGTCTAGATGTCATGAACGCATGAACTAGCTTTTCTGCATCTGAGAGAGAGAGCATGTGTCTGAGTTTAGCAATATTTCTAAGATGAAAGTAGGCAGATTTTGTAACATGAGTGATATGGTGTTCGAAGGACAGGTTGCTGTCCAATATCACACCCAAGTCTTTAACTGTCGGAGTAACATTTATATCACATCCATCTAATTGTAGTTTGAGCTCAGAAATTTGCTGTAAACATGTTTTTGGGCCGATAAGAAGCACCTCTGTTTTATTAGAGTTTAATAAAAGAAAATTTCTAGTCATCCAGTCTTTTATGTCTTTAACACACTCTGTTAATTTAGACATTTTTGATAACTCATCAGGCTTAGATGAAATGTATAGCTGTGTGTCATCTGCATAACTGTGGAAATTAACCCCGTGCTTTCTAATAATGTTCCCCAGGGGCAGCATGTATATCGAGAACACTAAGGGGCCTAAAACTGATCCTTGAGGCACACCACACTTTACAGGCATTATACTAGAGCGGTCTCCGTTTATATCTACAAATTGATAACGGTCTGATAGGTATGATTTAAACCACTTTAAAGCCTGTCCCTGTACACCAGCGGTGTTTAAACGCTCCAGGAGAATACTATGATCTATAGTGTCAAATGCAGCAGTGAGATCCAATAAAACTAGTAGCGAGACGCAGCCTCGGTCAGAGGCTAAGAGCAGGTCATTAGTGATTTTAACTAATGCGGTTTCTGTGCTATGGTGAGGTCTAAAACCTGACTGAAACTCCTCATAGACGTCATTCATCTTTAAGAAGGAGCATAACTGCGCTGACACAACTTTTTCTAATATTTTTGATATAAATGTGAGATTTGATATCGGTCTGTAGTTAGTTAATTCATTAGGATCAAGTTGTGTTTTTTTGATCAGAGACTTAATAATTGCTAATTTGAATGGATTAGGAACGTGACCTAATGATAGGGAGGAGTTAATAATATTTAGAAGAGGTTCACCAGCAACTGGTAATATATCTTTCAGAAATTTAGTTGGAATAGGACCTAATACACACGTGGCAGATTTAGACTTATTGATTAGTTTAACTCTTCCTGTCCTATGGTTGCAAAACACTGTAACTGAATTTGCTGGGTACTGAGTAAGGCTGGACTATAGGACAAAGTTAAGGGTTGATTTTCCGTTATTTTAAGTCTGATATTATCTATTTTATTAGTGAAGAATTGTATGAAGTCATTGCTACTTAACTGAGAGGGTGTGCACCGTTCTATTGCTGACCGATCATTTGTTAATCTAGCCACTGTGCTAAATAAAAATCTAGGATTGTTTTGGTTGCTTTCAATGAGTTTACGGAGGTGCTCGGCTCTGGCTGCTTTTAGTGACTGTCTATAAATGCACATAATGTCCTTGTAGGCAATTCTAAAAACCTCTAGTTTAGTCTTTCTCCACTTACGTTCTAGTGAACGAGTAGCTGTTTTTAGAGCGTGTGTATGACTATTGTACCATTGTACACTTTTATTCTCTCTAATCTTTTTTAACTTGATGGGAGCGACAGTATCTAATGTGCGAGTGAAGATACTGCACATACTGCTGGTCATTTGTTCAAGATCATCTGCATTCTCAGGTTTGCGGAGCAGGTCAGATAGATCTGGTAGGTTATTTGTGAATTTAAGAATAGAAGGAGTTAATGTAGAAGATGAAGAATTCTTGTTAAATCAAATTAAAGTAAAAGTAACAGAAGATGATAAAAAAAAATGTGTAATAGTGATATAGCAGAAGAAGAGATAAATGAAGCTATAACACAATTAAACAACAGGAAAAGCCCTTGCTTGGATGGTTTATCGTCTGAATTTTATAAGGTTTTTAAAGATGTTTTAACACCAATTCTAAAAGATCTGTTCTTAATGATTTTTGAAAATGGGCAATTGAGTGAGAGTATGAAGAGAGGTATGATTAAAATAATATATAAAAAGAAAAGAAATAAAGATGATTTGAGGAATTATAGACCGTTGAGTATGCTCAATACAGACTACAAAATATTAGCAAAGATCTTTGCAAATAGACTTAAAAAAGTAACACCACACATCATCACGACCAATCAAGCGTACAGTATACTGGGAAGAGATATAGCGGATACAGTAACGAGTATTAGAGACTTAATTTGGTATACAAAAGAGAAAAAAAGGTAAGGGGTTTTTATTTAGTATGGATTTAGAAAAGGCGTTTGATAGAGTGGAACATAAATATTTATTTGATTTGCTTAAAAGATTTGGCTTTGGGAATAATTTCTTAAAGTGGATGAAATGTTTTTACACAGAAATTATTAGTTGTTTTAAAAAAAATGTTTTTTTTAACAGATTACATAGGAATTTCAAGATCGATAAGACAAGGATGTCCCTTATCGGCCTTACTGTACACTATAGTCGCGGAACCGTTAGGTTTAGCAATAAATAGAGAAAAAGAAATAAAAGGTATTTTAATAGAAGGTAATGAAATGGAACAAAAGATTTTCAGTATGCAGATGATACCACTTTATTTTTTAAAGGATTCCAATAGTGTGGAGAAAGCTATAGAGATTTTTGATAAATATTGTAGTGGCTCGGGAGCAAAGGTAAATAAGGAAAAATCTGAATACGTTAAAATGGGAAAGGTATAAGTTCCACAAATAAATTGGTGTTTTAAAGAACAAAAAAGCAATATTAAAATTTTAGGCATTACGCTTGGATACAATGAGATTGTAACTAGAGAAATAAATTGGAACGAAATTCTGAACAAAATGGATAAAAGATTAAATTTTTGGAAACAGAGAGTACTGTTTCTAAAAGGGAAGGTGCTTGTATTAAATTCTCTTTTTTTATCCAAAATGTGGTACGTTTTAAGTGTTGTAAGTTTACCAATATGGCTATATAAGAGAATAAAAGCTATGATCTTAACATTTCTTTGGGATGGTAAGCCGTCTAAAATTGCATATAATACAATCATTGGAAATGTGGAAGATGGGGGATTAGGACTGATAGATCCATGGCTAAGAATGAAAAGCATGAGGATTAAAATGGTAAAAAGGTTTTTAAATAAAGATAACATCCCATGGAAAAGTGTTATGAGTTACTTTATGAATAAGTGTGGACAAATAGGAGATGACTTTTTATGGATGGCTTTTAAAGATGAGATGATAGGAAATATACCGGAGTTCTACAAAGAACTGCTGAGAACTTGGAAAATGTTTTATGACAATGTGTATGTAAAGATTGAAGGGAGAAAGCAATACCTACGACAACCTTTGTTTTTAAACCTAAATAATAAAGGGAAAAAAACAATGTTTTACGAAAACTGGTTTGCAGTAGGCTACAGACAAATAAAAGATATATTATACGAAGTGAGACCTGGGTTTCTACCTACACAAGCGATAACTGATTCACTGGAGGAAAGGGAAGATATAGAAGACAAAAGGAATATTGAAGATCAGTATATAAAATTAAAAGTAGCAATACCAGAACACTGGATAAAAGCAATTGAGGATAATGAAAAAGAATCTGAGAATGAAAAACCACAGTTTTTTTGAAAGAGGGAGATGATAAGATTACGTTTAATGAATGTGTCATCAAGATGTTTTACTGTTGTATACGTAAGGTAGTCTTTGTAAAACCTAAAGCAATAGAGTATTCAATCATTTCAATCAATCATTTTTATTTATATAGCGCTTTTAACAACACAGGTTGCATCAAAGCACTGTACAGTATAATGACAGGGATGTATAGTGACGAGAGTGACCAATTTCTTATTAAATGCAGAGACGGTCTCTGTAGTCAATTCAACGATAGTCACTAGAAGTTAAATGTCCCCAACCAAGCAAGCCAGAGGCGACAGCGGCAAGGAAACAAAACCCCATGCATATAGAATGGAGAAAAAAAAAACCTTGGGAGAAACCAGACTCAGTTGGGGTCAGTTCTCCTCTGACCGGACGCCCAGCACTTAACCTCCAGTTCAATTTTAAACGCAGCTGTGTCAGATAGTGTAAATGACTTAGTGTGTGCGTGTGTGTGTGTGCATCAGGATCTGGTGATCTGTCGACGGGCGCATCTAGGTTTTCTGGTCTCTGATGAACATAATCTCTGGGTGCTGATCCACCATCTAGTCTGGATACAAACTGTGAAAACAGATTGAGAAAGAAACAGGACTAATATTAGCGTAGATGCCATTCTTTTCACGATGTCACAAGTACATCGTATTTTAGGAGTAGTGTTCCCGGTTCCAGCAAATCTAAGTAATGCAGCCTAAAAATCTTTAACGGATTTGAATAATAAAAGGTGTGTTGGTGTGTTATGTGTAGGCTAAGTTAAAAGATGTGTCTTTAATCTAGATTTAAACTGGCAGAGTGTGTCTGCTTCCCGAACAGAGTTAGGGAGATTGTTCCAGAGTTTAGGTGCTAGATAGGAAAATGATCTGCCGCCATGCAGTTGATTTTGATATTCTAGGTATTATCAAATGGCCAGAGTTTTGAGAACGCAGCGGACGTGCAGGACTATAATGTGATAAGAGCTCGCTCAAGTATTGAGGAGCTAAACCATTCAGGGCTTTATAGGTAATTAATAGGATTTTAAAATCTATTCGATGTTTGATAGGAGCCAGTGCAGTGTTGACAGAACTGGGCTAATGTGATCATACTTCCTAGTTCTAGTAAGGACTCTGGCTGCTGCGTTTTGGACTAGCTGAAGTTTGTTTATTAAGCGTGCAGAACAACCACCCAATAAAGCATTGCAATAATCTAACCTTGAGGTCATAAACGCATGAATTAATATTTCTGCATTAGAGGTAGAAAGCATAGGTCGTAATTTAGATATATTTTTAAGATGGAAAAACGCAGTTTTACAGATGCTAGAAACATGATTTTCAAAGGAAAGATTGCGGTCAAACAGCACACCTAGGTTCCTAACTGATGATGAAGAATTAACAGAGCAGCCATCAAGTGATAGGCTGTGTTCTAGAT
This sequence comes from Puntigrus tetrazona, assembly GCF_018831695.1. Classification (NCBI taxonomy): domain Eukaryota; kingdom Metazoa; phylum Chordata; class Actinopteri; order Cypriniformes; family Cyprinidae; genus Puntigrus; species Puntigrus tetrazona. Next base: position 15,415,678 of record NC_056708.1, on the reverse strand, counting down.
TATTATATGTGGGGTTTTTAGGTCCAATTATTAGCACCTCTGTTTTTCAGAATTTAACATTAAGAAGTTACTCATCATCCAGCTTTTTATATCGACTATGCATTCTGTTAGATTCTCAATTTGGTGTGTATCACCAGGCTGCGCTGAAATATAGAGCTGAGTATCATCAGCATAGCAGTGAAAGCTAACACCATGACTCCTGATAATATCTCCCAGAGGTAACATGTAAAGGTTGAAAAGTAACGGTCCTAGCACTGAGCCTTGAGGAACTCCATATTTCACTTTTGATCGATATGATACCTCCTCATTTAATGCCACAAACTGATAGCGGTCAGATAGATATGATGTAAACCATGCTAAGGCGCTTCCTCTAATGCCAACATAGTTTTCTAGTCTATCCAAGAGAATGTTGTGATCGATAGTATCGAATGCTGCGCTAAGATCTAATAGCACTAATAACGAGATAAAACCACGATCAGATGATAGAAGCAGGTCATTAGTAACTCTAATGAGAGCAGTCTCAGTACTATGGTACGGTCTAAAACCTGATTGGAAATCCTCACAGACACCATTTTTTCTAAAAAGGAATACAGTTGTGAGGATACTACCTTTCTAGTATCTTTGACAGAAAAGGAGATTAGAGATTGGTCTGTAATTTACTAAGTCTTTGGGATCAAGATGTGGTTTCTTAATGAGAGGTTTAACTACAGCCAGTTTAAAGGTTTTGGGAACATAACCTAATGACAATGATGAATTAATAATGTTCAAAATAGGATCTATGACTTCTGGAAGCAGATCTTTTAATAGTTTAGATGGAATAGGGTCTAACATACATGTTGCTGGTTTAGATGATTTAACAAGTTTGTACAAGTCTTCTTCTCCTATAATAGAGAAAGAGTGTAATTTTTCCTTAGGGGATCTAAAGCTCATTATCTGATGTGAAACTGTAGTTGACGGCTGCATAGTTACAATTTTATCTCTGATGGTATCAATCTTAGAAGTAAAGAAATTCATGAACTCATTGCAGCTATACTCTTGGGGCATATTAGCACCTGCTGATGCTTTATTTTTGTTAATTTAGTCACTGTACTGAATAAATACCGGGGTTGTGTTTGTTTTCTTCTAAAGGGATGAAAAATAATCAGATCTTGCTATTTTTAATGCTTTTCTGTATGACAGCATACTCTCCCGCCAGGCAATACGAAATACTTCTAATTTGGTTTTTCTCCACCTGCGCTCCATTTTCCGGGCTGCTCTCTTTAGGGTGCGTGTGTTGTCATTATACCATGGAGTCAGATTGTTTTCTTTTATCTTTTTAAGTGCAAAGGAGCAACTGTATCTAAAGTGCTAGAAAAAGAGAGTGCATAGTTTCTGTTACATCATCAAGTTTTTGCATCGTATTGGATGAACTAAGGAATTGAGATAAGTCAGGAAGGTTATTTAGAAAGCTTTCTTTTGTGGTGAAAGTGATGGTTCTACCATACTTGTAATAAGGTGCAGAGTTTACAGGTTTAACTATACAGAGTTCACACAAGACTAGATAGTGATCTGAAATGTCATCACTTTGCTGCAGTACTTCAACCATTTTAACATCTTTTCCATGTGACAGTATTAGATCTAGAGTATGATTTTGACAATGAGTAGGTCCAGAGACGTGTTGTCTAACCCCAATGGAGTTTAAAATGTCTAAGAAAGCTGATCCTAATGAGTCTTTTCATTATCAACATGGATATTAAAATCGCCAACAATTAAGACTTTATCTGCGGCCAGTACTAACTCAGTTAGAAAATCAGCAAATTCTTTAATGAAATCTGTGCTGTGTCCTGGTGGCCTGTATACAGTAGCCAGTACAAACATGACAGAAGATTTATCACTAGCACATGATTCTGTAGATAATGTTATATGCAGCACCAAAACTTCAAATGAGTTATATTTAAAGCCTGCCCTCTGAGAAGTACTAAGAATATTGTTATAAATTGTAGCAACACCTCCCCTCTACCTTTTAAACGTGGCTCATTTTTATAGAAATAATTTTGGGGGTAGATTCATTTAGAGTAATATAATCATCTGGTTTTAGCCAGGTTTCTGTCAAACAAAGCAAATCTAGCTTCTGATCATTGATCAAATCATATACATAAAGTGCTTTTTGTGGAAAGTGATCTAATATTTAGCGAGCCAAGTTTTATCGTTTGCTTATTTGAATTATAGGTAGTTTTAATTTGTTGGACATTAATTAAATTATTGCTTTTGATTAGGTTTGGACGTTCTCTGCATATTCTAATTCGGGAACAGACACAGTCTCTATAGTGTGATATCTAGGTGAAAGAGTCTCTATGTGCTGAGAATTAACTGCCTTCTGTGACGTGAGGCAGCTAGCAGACGGTCGGTTTAGCCGGTCTGTCTGCTTCCTGACCTGGGCACTAGTTGGTCATGTTGGAGCTATAAGACTATATGCCATATTTCTAGATAGAAGAGCGGCACCACCCCAAGAGGGGTGAAGACCATCTCTTTTCAACAGGTCAGGTCTGCCCCAGAAACTCATCCAATTGTCTATAAAGCCTATGTTGTTCTGCGGGCACCACTTAGACATCCAGCCATTGAGACCCAGCAATCTGCTGTGAATCTCATCACCCCAGTAAGCAGGGGAGGGGACCAGAGCAGATTACATTGTCCGACATCGTGCTTGCAAATTCACACACCTCTTTAATATTATTTTTAGTGATCTCCGACTGGCGAAGTCGAACATCATTAGCGCCGACGTGAATAACAATCTTACGAAATTTACGTTTAGCATTAGCCAGCACTTTTAAATTTGACAAGATGTCAGACGCTCTGGCTCCCGGTAAGCATTGGACTATGGTGGCTGGTGTCTCTATTTTCACGTTCGCACAATAGAATCGCCAATTACTAGGGCACTTTGATCAGGTTTCTCAGTGGGTGCGTCACTGAGTGGGGAGAACCTGTTTGATGTTCTGATCGGAACGGATGAGCGGTGTTTTGACCCGCGACTAGCCCGCCTCACGGTCACCCAATTGCCCTGCTGCACGGGCTCTGAAGCTGGAACCGAACAATGTACATGATTCACTGTACTAGTCGCATCCAAAGCAGTATCTACAGCCCTCGCATTCTTACTGTCCTCAATTAAAGTTTGGATACGTGTCTCTAATTCTAAAACCTTCTCTGTCAGCCTAGCTATTTCCCTGCATTTATCACACGTGAATCCCTGATCGCTAACAGAGAAGGACAAGCTATACATGTGACAGACAGTGCAAGTGACGATGCAGGGAGAAGCCATTTACTCACCGTAAGGATTCACTTACCACTCTTGTTTTGATGAGCTTGTTAAAATGGAGCGAACGAGCGCGAGGAACAAATGAACAGGAGCGGGGGAAAAAAGCCCACAATCGGCGCGAAAACGCGGGTGGGAGCGAAAGTGAATCGGCTAACGAGTACTAACTCACCGCCGAGTTTTTGATTAAAGCGAACGAACTAACAGCAGTCTAATTAGTTAGATTAATTTAATAGTATCAACGATATGTACACAGTTAAATTATATTTGATCGTTAGAGAAGAGGTGATAAATTGAAAAGCGAAGCTACACGCAGCTACAAACAAACCAACCTCTCAGCAGACAGGAGCAATCGAGCCTCAGCAGACAGGAGCAGTATTGGGAGAAGCCATTTGATTATTTTGATGCTTCTAAAATATGGAAAAATGTAAGAGAGTATTGTTTTCTTTTATCTTTTTTAAGTGCAAAGGAGCAACTGTATCTAAAGTGCTAGAAAAAAGAGAGTGCATAGTTTCTGTTATATCATCAAGTTTTTGCGTCGTATTGGATGAGCTAAGGAATTGAGATACGTCAGGAAGGTTATTTAGAAAGCTATCTTTTGTGGTGGAAGTGATGGTTCTACCATACTTGTAATAAGGTGCAGAGTTTACAGGTTTAGCCATACAGAGTTCACACAAGACTAGATAGTGATCTGAAATGTCATCACTTTGCTGCAGTACTTCAACCATTTTAACATCCATTCCATGTGAGAGTATTAGATCTAGTTTATGATTTTTGACAACGAGTAGGTCCAGAGACGTGTTGTCTAACCCCAACGGAGTTCAAAATGTCTTAGAAAGCTGATCCTAATGAGTCTTTCATTATCAACATGGATATTAAAATCACCAACAATTAAGACTTTATCTGCGGCCAGTACTAACTCAGTTAGAAGATCAGCAAATTATTTAATGAAATCTGTGCTGTACCCTGGTGGCCTGTATACAGTAGCCAGTACAAACATGACAGAAGATTTATCACTAGCACATGATTCTGTAGATAATGTTATATGCAGCACCAAAACTTCAAATGAGTTATACTTAAAGCCTGCCTCTGAGAAGTACTAAGAATATTGTTATAAATTGTAGAAACACCTCCCCCTCTACCTTTTAAACGTGGCTCATTTTTATAGAAATAATTTTGGGGGGTAGATTCATTTAGCGTAATATAATCATCTGGTTTTAGCCAGGATTCTGTCAAACAGGTGCTGTAAGTTTTTTGGTTTTCTTCACTACTTATCTAATACACTGGCTCCAAAGCTTGAACAGCTCTTTCCTTTCCCTTACTGCTTATTTAATTCAATTGCCTTTAAAGTAGCTGATCTTTAAACAGCGTTTGACTGTTTTTAACTACTTACCTAATGCTCTTATCTTTAATATACCTTATTTTGAAGTATTTTTTGTATTTATTTCATTACATATCTAGTATGATGGCACTTAGTGTGCCTCACCTTAAAATAGGGGGCTTTTTGCAGCAGAGGGGAGAGAGGACAAATAAGAAGGAGAACAATAAAGGTAAAACCAAACGTGGAAAATGCAAGGAAAAAAATAATGACAAGTGCAAACAGGTATGAAGCGTTAAGAGGGCTGGAGGGAGAAGATGGAGAATAATGGTTTTTAAGTATTTCTTTTTCTTTTTTTAATGGTTTTTAGTTGTGTTACTTTTAATGCAAGGGGACTGATGGACATGAGAAAGTTTGAAAGAGTGAAAGAAAAATGTAAAGGAGAAGATGTTATCGTTTTGTAGAAGTATTAGTCTCTTTGCTGCTTTCTGCTCTTCGGGTGTACGAATTTTGGTGCACTGATGCCATCCTTTGCATGTATGGGATGTACTGATGGAATTTGATGTGTGAGAATGTGCTTGATGAATCAGAAAGGAAATAGCTCTTAGCAAAGACTCCCAGGTGGAAAAGCGTTTAAACCGTTCTGAAAAGAGGCTTCTTTCAACTCGAGTATCATAGTTAGTTACACAAGGTCTGACTTCTGCGTCTGCGTCAGGATTAACCAGTTCAAAAGACTCGCACTGCTGCTCTTGGGGCAGTTTGTAGAGGAAGTTGGGTCCTGTGAACCATATGGTGTCGTTCAGTTGTGACGTAACCACTGATCTTGTTGCCAGGTCAGCTGGATTTTGAACTGTGGACACATAACTCCACTGGTCTGGAGAAGTCGACTGACGTATTCGCTGAACACGGTTGTGCACATAAACAAAGAAGCGTCTGGACTAATTGTATATGTATCCTAGGCCCAGCTCAAATCCTACTTTGACCTCGCCTTCATCAGTCAGAGCTCTGAGGTAAGCCATGGCCCCTATGGCCTAGCTTAAGGCGTCTGAAAAGACACACAACTCAGTGTATGTGATGTTAGAAAGAGAATGGTTCAGATATGTACGTGTGATGTGAAGGTTACTAAGCTTTTGAAGTAAGATTTTCCATTCTTCCCAAATGTTTTTCTTCTCTTCAGGAAGAACTGTGTCCCAGTCATGTACGTCTTTAGTAAGCTCACGTACCAATGCTCTGCCCCGGATTGTCACTGGTGCTACAAAGCCCAAAGGGTTGAAGAGGCTATTGGCGACAGAGAGCACTCCACAATGAGTGTATGGCTGGTCGTTTGCTACAACTTTGAAGGTGAAAGTGTCCGTTTTTATGTCCCAGTACAAACCCAGACTTCTTTTGTGCAGGCCAACTCTCAGCAAGAGCTTCTGGTGTGAAAGCTTGCATGACTTCAACACTGTTTGAGGCGATCTTGTGGAGCTTAATATTCGACTTAGAAAGCGATTCTTGAGTGCGCTTGACCAGGTCAATTGCTTCTGCTTCTGTGGGAAACGACATGAGGCTGTCATCCACATAGAAGTGCCTGTTAACAAAGTGGGCAGTGTCAGTTCCGTACTCTAGCTCACCTTGTTGTGCAGCTAACCTTAGTCCGTATATAGCCACTGACGGAGAAGGGCTGTTTCCAAAAACATGTACCCTCATACGGTAGTCTACCACTTCTTTGTTCAAGTTGTTGTCACTGTAGCAGAGGAATCTCAAATAGTTTCTATGGTCCTCTTTCACCAGGAAACTATAGAACATCTGTTGGATGTCTGCCATAACTGCAATGCGATCTTTCCTGAACCGTAGAAGCACACCTAACAGGGAGTTGTTTAAGTCTGGGCCTGAGAGGAGCACGTTGTTCAAAGAAATGCCTTCATGCTGCACACTGGAATCAAATACCACCCGAATTTGTCTGGGTTTTTGCGGATGATATACTCCGAAGATGGGTAAGTGCCAAAATTCTTCATCCTCGTGGATAAGTGGTGCTCTTTCTGCATGTTGATTCTGAAAGAGTTTCTCCATGAAGGTTGAAAACTGTTCTTTCATCTCAGGATTTCTATTCAATGTGCGACGCAAAGAATTAAGGCGAGATGAAGCTTGTTCCCGATTATTTGGAAGTAATGGTCTGGGTGATCTGAATGGCAAAGGAGCGACCCAGGTTTTCTGTTCATCTTGGTGGAACTCTGTTTGCATGATTTTCAAGAAGGTCTCATCCTCAAAGGACATGGCAGGTTTGTTATCATTTTTGGTTCTGTCAAATACCTTGAGCCCAAGTTCATCTTTTGCTTGCACACAATGAGTAGAGTGATTGAATGTACAGGGAAAAACAGATTTATGCTCCCCGCCATGACACAATTTCTCTTTCACTTTGATGTGGCTCTGACATGGAGTGAGAAGTGAAGGGCGGCCATTGTCCATAATGTTAGTTTTAAAGACACTCACCATTGGCTTATGGGCTCTGTCAATGCAGACATCACCCACAATCACCCAGCCTAAATCTAACCTTTGTGCAAAAGGTGCATTGTGAGGCCCGTTGATTTGTTGTCTCGCTTTGTGTACAAGGATCATGTCTCTTCCCAGCAAAATTAAGATCTGAGCATCAGGATCTAGCTTTGGGATAAACTGTGCCACAGATTTCAAGTGCAGATGAGCAAGAGCGACTTCTGGAGTGGGTATGTCAGATCTGTTGCTCATTATCTCGTTACATTCAATCAGTGGTGGGAGATCAAGACATGTCTTACCATCCAGGGTCTCGATTTGGAAGCCAACCGCTTTCCTTCCTGACGTTTCCATGGAACCAGCACATGTTCTCAACAAATACGGAGAAGGGTTACTTTGGATCCCAAAAAGTTGAAAAAACTCTCCTTTGGCAAGAGTAATGGCATACATCCTGATAGCTCGTTCTCGTTGTTCTTGAGGGAAGACACGCACCAAACACATTTTTGCACAGGATCGCATTGACACACTTTCTCCACAAACCTCTGTACACTTTGAAGTTACCTCAGAGGTAATGGCATCCTGTCGATCTGTGTCTGGTTCTTGCATCAGAGAAGTGCAGAGAAGCTGTGTTTGGATGCATGACTGTGCAATGTCGATCAGAATCACACTCAGCACATTTGAGGTTTGCTAGACATTCTCTGGCTACATGATTTGGAGAGCAACACCTGAAACATCTTTTTATGTTTAGTTGTAATGTTAAGTTTATTACGTTCCAACAAAGACTTTTTTCTGAAGGCTCTACATTTCAACAGAGGATGTGCTTTGTTGTGAATAGGGCAATGTTTCGTCAAATCTCTCTTGGCAGTCTCACTCAAGCTACCTGAATCAGACTCATAATTTTTGGAAACATCAGTCTTGTGTACTAACACAGGAACTCTACTAGTGCTATGTTTATAGATGGGTTTTTCATTTCGGACGACTGTATGGCTACTGTTTGAAAGCTTGAAACTAGGATCATTTCTTGCTTTAGCTTCACTGCAAACGAAATGAGTGAAGAACGAGAATGGAGGAAAATTGACCTTATTTTCTTCCTTGAAGCGTGACAAAGCGAACAGCCATTTCTCCTGAAGATTCGCTGGTAACTTCTCCACTATAGGATTAATGCCACGAGGGGTATCAAGGTAAGCTAATCCAGGTAAGTATGCATCTCCTTTTGCTGCAAGTATCTCCATAAGCAGGTCTGCAAGCTCTCTGAGTTTCACATTGTCCTTCGGAGATAGGCGTGGAAAGTTATCCAGACGCGTAAATAAAGCACTTTCAATCACTTCTGGGGTGGCATAACATTCCTGAAGTCTCGGCCTTGACATCTGGAGAGCAGCTTGAGTATTAGTAACATACATTGCTCGAATCCTCCTCACATGATCTGACGACTCCTTCCCCAGCCACTTAACTAAGAAATCTAACTCTTCACTAGCTGAAAGCTGTAAGTCTTTTGTGGCGTTAGCAAATGAAGACTCCCAAGCTCTGAAGTTTTCTGGGTTATCATCAAACTTAGTAAGCCCAGTAGTGACAAGCTCTCTACGCGCTATGAATTTAGCAAAGTCTAGCATAGGCGTGGCTTGATTTTGAAAGTAATGCTGTGCGTCTGAATGAACTGCATAACTTTCTGATGTAGGATTTTGCTGTGGTGATGCTTTAAATGAAACATTCGGGATGGAATGAGGCAAATTGTTTGGGGAATCTGGAATTCTTGTGCTCTGTAGACGTCCAATATCGCATAACCTGCTCCGCTCCTGAACTGTATTTCTGTCACCACCACACGCAGCATTCAGGCTCAAAGGCTTATAGAGGAAACATGGAGGCGGTTCCTGTGCACCAGCTGGTGAAGAGACACTCAGAGGTAGTGTAGAAAATTCAGAGCTCACCTGAGTCTGTTGTTTTACATATTCCTGTGTTCTCATTGAAATCACATGTGATGAAAGGGATCTTACTTCACTGCAATTGTCATCATGTCCCATTGCTGCAGCCTCTAGCACTTCCGCTTCAGCGAGAGCGGCAGCAGCTTCCTTTTCTAATTCTAATGCTTCCAGATTTGCTTCGACAGTAGGTCTTTCCTGTTCCAGCTTTGCTTTCTCCATTTTCATTTCAAGCTGTTTCTTTGCGAAAACCATCTTGGCACGTGCTGCTTCTGCTGAGCCTCTAGCTTTTGCAGCAGCACTAGCAACTGAGGACTTGGAGGAAGATAACGACCTTTTAGAACTGACTTCTGATGGTGCCTTTTCTTTCCCTCTGCTTCCTTCAGTTAGCATGTTTGCTTCTGAGCATTCCTCATGCACCTGCTGATCCATGGCTTTTTACTGTACTGTTCTCTTTATATGTTTTGCTTCCTAGCGTGTAATATAAATAAACAGCAAGCCAAACTCTGTTCAAGAGCCAGGATATGAGCACCTTGCTCCTTTAATAGTCCAATATGTGGGTTACACAATTAAACTCTTCAGCCATTGAACCGAGTAAAATTGTAAATGAAATAAAAGGAATATAGAAAAAAAATTAGTAAACTGTAACAAACATAGTTTAACAAGTACAATGTATACAGATACATCACTAACTCAAAGGCACGTTTAAAGCATTCTCATTACAAACAAATAGTGCAATTTGTGCTCAGCGATCGCTAACATCTTTGTTTACATTAACGTAACACTCTAAACCAAACATACTCTTGGGCCCTCCAGTTGGGCCTGGTTAGTACTTGGATGGGAGACTGCCTAGGAATACCAGGTGCTGTAAGTTTTTTGGTTTTCTTCACTACTTATCTAATACCCTGGCCCTTAGTGTGGCCAAAGTGTGACCAGCTCTTTGTTTTCCCTTAATGCTTTTTTAATTAAATTGCATTTAAAGTAGTTGATCTTTAAACAGCGTTTGGCTGTTTTGAACTAATTAACTAATGCTCTTATCTTTAATTTACCTCATTTTGAAGTATTTTTTGTATTTCTTTCATTACTTATCTAGTATGATGGCACTTAGTGTGCCTCACCTTAAAATAGGGGGCATTTTGCAGTAGATCTAGCTTACGGCCATACCACCTTGTTCATGCCTGATCTTGTCTGATCTCAGAAGCTAAGCAGAGTTGGGCCTGGTTAGTACTTGGATGGTAGACTGCCTAGGAGTACCAGGTGCTGTAAGGTTTTTGGTTTTCTTCACCACTTATCTAATACACTGGCCCTTAGTGTGGCCAAAGTGTGACCAGCTCTTTGTTTTCCCTTACTGCTTATTTAATTCAATTGCCTTTATATTAGCTGATCTTTAAACAGCGTTTTGCTGTTTTTAACTACTTACCTAATGCTCTTATCTTTAATGTACCTCATTTTGAAGTATTTTTTTGTATTAATTTCATTACTTATCTAGTATGATGGCACTTAGTGTGCCTCACCTTAAAATAGGGTTTTTTTGCAACAGTTCACGCATGTGGCTGAACCACCCTGTTCACTCCTGATCTCGTCTGATCTCAGAAGCTAAGCAGAGTTTTGTCTGGTTGGTATTTGGATGGGAGACTGCCTAGGAATACCGGGTGCTGTAAGATTGTTTTGTTTTCTTCACTACTTATCTAATACACTGGCTCTTAGTGTGGCCAAAGTTTGACCAGCTCTTTGCTTTCCCTTACTGCTTATTTAATTCAATTGCCTTTATATTAGCTGATCTTTAAACAGCGTTTGGCTGTTTTGAACTAATTAACTAATGCCCTTTTCATTAATGTGCCTTATTTTGAAATATTTATTTTCTTTGTATTTCTTTCATTATCTATCTAGTTGATGGCACTTAGTGCGCCTCACCTTAAAATAGGGGGCTTTTTGCAGTAGCTCTCACTTACGGTCATACTACCCTGTTCACGCCTGATCTCATCTGATCTCAGAAGCTAAGCAGAGTTGGGTCTGGTTAGTACTTGGTTGGGAGACTGCCTAGGAATTCCAGGTGCTGTTAGCTTTTTGGTTTTCTTCACTACTTATCTAATACACTGGCCCTTAGTGTGGCCAAAGTTTGACCTACTCTTTGATTTCCTTTACTGCTTATTTAATTCAATTGCCTTTAAAGTAGCTGATCTTTAAACAGCGTTTGGCTGTTTTTAACTACTTACCTAATGCTCTTATTTTTAATGTACCTCATTTTGAAGTATTTTTTTTGTATTAATTTTATTACTTATCTAGTATGATGGCACTTAGTGTGCCTTACCTTAAAATTAGTGTTGTACAAACATGCTTCGGTAAGTTTGTTTGATCATTGTTTTTCATTGTTCCAAAATATGCTAAAATAACTGTTTATTGCCATTCAAGCTCCATATTTTGTCACTGAAGAGCAGGGGATATTTTATCTTTTGGAGAAGGAAGCTTCCGGGGGTATTAAACTTTCTCATTATTGGTTTAAATTTATTGAATGGTCAACACATAAGTAACTCCGTGGTTGCTTGCACTAGATTTCTCAAATGTTGATAAATAGTAGAAGCTTTTGTCTACCACAAATATGGACCCCATCCCCCGTGTTTACATTTGAAGTCTTGAAGTCATTTGAACAAAATGCATTGGTTATCGGCTCATATTATGCACGATTAATCTTTAATAGGTCACTATCTAGGTTCAAATACTTGATTTTATAAACGCGATGACGTCTAGATTCCGTCTAACAATCTCACCTAAATATTTGCTTTTGCGCAGCAGTTGATGGAGGGAGGGTTTATGTTTGAAACAGCTTTACAAAGGCTCTGTGTTGTAAACTTTAAAAAACAATGAAAGAATTTGGATAAAAGTTTATAGACAGTTTATATATAAGTTTATATAAGTTTTACATAATTAAATATGATTAAATATTAAATGATTAAATATTTTAAATAGACAAATTTATTACAGTTTAGACATTATAAATAGACCCATTTAAAGCTTAAAAACTAATACAATAGTCTACTCTTTCTAACATTAAAATGTAGACTAGGATACAATGGTCCCTTAAAGTGATAGTTTAGACAAAAAAACAAAAAAAACAAAAACGTCTGTTATTAATTACTGAAGAGAGTGTGGTGACCGAGTCTATTACAGTTAACCCAACCAACAATGACTACGCCACCTTGGGAGTCTCACGCAAGGAATTTATTCCCCAAGGCTACACACAGGTTCCCCACCCAAGGCAGTTGCTAATAATGGGAGACACAGACTTTCATACAAATTTAAAAAATAGTTTATTTTTAATAAAAAAAACTAAGAAATCAAATCGGATGCATTGTTGTTCATGATAGACTAGACAAAAATCGCTTCTTGTGGTACACACACAACCCTAAGCACTGCAATCTGTGAGAAACACCAGAAACAGCGTCCGGCACAATCAGGTACTGTTTTTAAACTTGCTTGTCGGCCGACAAAGACACATGAAAAGGGAAGCTGGCAGGAACATGGGGCCTAAAACCCACCACAGCAGACACCAAAACCACCAGCCAAGAAGAGCAGCAGTATCCCAGAGGGGAGTCGCATACCTGAGCTACCTGTTTGAGACGCTTATGTATGTGCGTAACACGGCGCTAATTACTGACGTCACAACCCGCAACAATAACACCACAAGAGGATCAGGACTCATGTGCGTGCTTCTGCCTAATGCCTAACAATGCTCGTGATGTTGCTGCTTGCATTTAAAAAGGAACATGTGGAAGCAAGGAGCATTTCAATTTGGGCAGTTTCAGCTCTCTGCCCCCAGCCACCCTTTACTTTAAACTCTAGTTAAATAGGCTATTTTCCTGCCAAACATTATCAATCAATCAATCAATCAATCATTTTTATTTATACAGTGCTTTTAACAACACAGGTTGTATCAAAGCACTGAACAGTATAAAGTAGAAGAATACAATGATAGGGATGTATAATGACGGATTCTAGCTGATCTAATTAATGTAGCCTAAAAATCCTTTAACGGATTTGAATAATAAAAGTGTGTTGGTGTGTTATGTGTAGGCTAGGTTAAAAAGATGTGTCTTTAATCTAGATTTAAACTGACAGAGTGTTTCTGCTTCCCGAACAGAGTTAGGGAGATTATTCCATAGTTTAGGTGCTAGATAGGAAAAGGATCTGCTGTCTGCAGTCGATTCTGATATTCTAGGTATTATCAAATGGCCAGAGTTTTGAGAACGCAGCAGTCATGCTGGACTATAATGTGATAAGAGCTTGTTCAAGTATTGAGGAGCTAAACCATTCAGGGCTTTATAGGTAATTAATAAGATTTTTAAATCTATCCGATGTTTGATAGGGAGCCATTGCAGTGTTGACAGAACCAGTGTAATATGATCATACTTCCGAGTTTTAGTAAGGACTCTAGCTGCTGTGTTTTGGACTAGCTGAAGTCATAATTTAGATATTTTTTTAAGATGGAAAAACGCAGTTTTACAGATGCTGGAAACATGGTTTTCGAAGGAAAGATTGCTGTCAAGCAGCACACCAAGTTCCTAACTGATGATGAAGAATTAACAGAGCAGCCATCAAGTGTTACAATGTGTTCTAGATTATTACATGTGGAGTTTTTAGGTCCAATTAATAGCACCTCTGTGACGGCCCGAGATGTGGCCGCCCAAGATCGTTAAGGTAGCCAAAGCTCACTCAGTTTCCTTTTATACATTTCATATAGATTTAAGGTTATCATTTCCATTCTTTGTTTGGTTTATTTTCTTTAATCACGTTTATAGTAACTACACAACACACATCTGTTAAACAATTACTTTTATTTTTGTTTGCATACTTTTTTCATCACTTTCACTCACAATCGCGGTTCATTTGGAGTGCACACAGATGGATTGCATTGTATTTTGTTATTAATATTTGTTTTCTATTCTGAGTTTAAGTTACCGGCCTGGCTAGCCGCAGATGGCAGAGTTGCGATACTTAGGGAAATTGGAGTCCTGGTGGGAACACAGGATTTGTTTATTGGTTCCGCCTGGATGTACCATTGGCTAAGGTGGAATGGGAGAAAACGGAGAATTGAGGATTTTTGTTATTAATTGTTGGGGGTTTGGATTGTAGTTATCTATTTAGTTTTTTTTCTTTAATATTAATTTAGAATTGTATTGTTTGCTGTTGTCATTTATTTTTGTGTGTTTAATGTAGTGTAACTTTTTTGGTGTCTCCCCTTTTTGTGTTGTAATGGGCCCATCTTTTCCTTTTATAAGCTGTGTGTTTTGTTTCTTTGGACGGGAATTGGCCAGCTTACCCCTGTGTGAGTTCTTGTTTTGTTGTTTTTATTTGTTTTTGTTGTTTTCACTGGTTTTTGTTGCAACCAGTTTGACTCATTTGATTTGGGTAAATAAAGACCCATTTTTTTTTTATGTAAACCTGGGTGTTCCTTTTCTTGACCTCTCAGTCCCTCACAACCTCTGTTTTTTCAGAATTTAGCATTAAGAATTTACTCCTCATCCAGTTTTTTATATCGACTATGCATTCTGTTATATTCTCAATTTGTTGTGTATCACCAGGCTGCGCTGAAATATAGAGCTGAGTATCATCAGCATAGCAGTGAAAGCTAACACCATGTCTCCTGATAATTATCCAGAGGTAACATGTATAGGTTGAAAAGTAATGGTCCTAGTACTGAGCCCATATTTTACTTGTGAGCAATCCAAGAGAATGTTGTGATCGATAGTATCGAATGCTGCGCTAAGATGTAATAGCACTAATAATGAGATAAAACCACAATCCGATGATAGAAGCAGGTCATTAGTAACCCTAATGAGAGCAGTCTCAGTACTATGGTACGGTCTATATCCTGATTGGAAATCTTTGCAGATACCATTTTTTTCTAAAAATGAATATAGTTGTGAGGATACTACCTTTTCCAGTATCTTTGACAAAAAAGGGAGATTAGAGATTGATCTGTAATTTACTTCTTTGGGGTCAAGATGTGTTTTTTTAATAAGAGGTTTAACTACAGCCAGTTTGAAGGTTTTGGGAACATATCCTAATGACAATGATGAATGAATAATGGTCAAAATAGGATCTGTGACTTCTGGAAGCAGATCTTTTAATAGTTTAGATGGAATCAGGTCTAACATACTGTACATGTTGCTGGTTTAGATGATTTAACAAGTTTGTACAATTCTTCCTCTCCTATAATAGAGAATGAGTGTATTTTTTCCTCAGGGGATCTATAGCTCCCTAACTGATGTGAAACTGTAGCTGACGGCTGCGTAGTTACAATTTTATCTCTGATGATATCAATCTTAGAAGTAAAAAAATTCATGAAGTCATTACTGCTATACATTTGGGGAATGTTAGTAATGTTACGTTTTATTTTTCGTTAATTTAGTCACTGTATTGAATAAATACGGGGGTTGTGTTTGTTTTCTTCTAAAAGAGATGAAAAATAATCTGAAGTTTTTCATCTAGCAGTTTTTAATGCTTTTCTGTATGACAGAATACTCTCCCCGCCAGGCAATATGAAATACTTCTAATTTTGTTTTTCTCCACCTGCACTCCATTTTCTGGGCTGCTCTGTTTAGGGTGCGAGTATTTTCATTATACCATGGAGTCAGATTGTTTTCTTTTATCTTTCTTAAGCAACTGTATCTAAAGTGACTGCATAGTTTCTGTTATATCAGTTTTTGCATCATATTGGATGTGCTAAGGAATTGAAATAAGTCAGGAAGATTACTTAGAAATCATTGTTTTGTAGTGGAAGTGATGGTTCTACCATACTTGTAATAGAGTGCAGAATTTACAGGTTTAGCTATACAGAGTTCGCACAAGACTAGATAGTGATCTGAAATATCATCACCTTTGCTGCAGAATTTCAACAATATTAACATCAATTCCATGTGACAGTATTAGACCTAGAGCTAATGCGTCTTTTTTATTAAAATATTAAAATCGCCAACAGTTAAGACTATCTGCAGCCAGTACTAGCTCAGTTAGAAAATCAGCAAATTCTTTAATGAAATGTCACCCTTTTCTTCATTGTTGGAGGTGCACATGACAAGATGGCTTGCACCTTATCTACTTGCAAGCTGATGGATCTGCCTACCAACACATAGCCAACATAGGTTTAACAATCTGGCACTTTTTTGCATTGATGACTAGACCAGCCCATTGGATTCATTCAAATGCCAATGGGACCAAAACAGTCGAACTGCACCATTCACTATGGTTCTATGATCCCCAAGTCCAGCATCACTTTACTTCCTTTTTTAATGCAGTAACTAAAGGTGAGCACTCTACAATGGGTTTGTCTGATGAGCTCCATTTTAAAAATTCATGCTGCAATAGATTACTTTTACCTGGCTTGTCACAAAGAGAATTCCAAAAACTCATATGATTGGTCATACCATTGTTTTTGTTGTTGTTAAGCATTTGTCATGTTAATCTGTGCCCCAGAATCCATCTTCTCTCTCATCTTGATGACATAAGAAAGAATGTTTGTATGCTCATTCCCAAGCTTCTTTCAAGACATCAAGTGGCCCACGAACTTAATGGCCATGTAGTAACTCAAAGGGTAAATATCCTGTGGGACTTCCCTGCAGGCAAACATCAGGTAAGGCAGCCAGTGGTCCTATTCAGCACCTGTTTCAGACACAAACTTGTGCAGCATTGATTTTATTGTCTGATTTAAATCTTTTGACCATTCCATCAGACTGAGAATGGTAGGGTGTGGTTTGAATAGGATGTATCTTCAACATAGAATAAAATTGCTTAATTTGTAGACATTAATGTAATGTAATGTCTACTGGCAGTCCTGGCTAGAGTTTTCTGTTGCTCCAGGTGTCTTGCCGAAGGCACTGAATGCCCCATCTGCCATGCCTTGAGTCTCATGGGTTCTGGAACCACTAACCTCTCTCCCTCTGGGCCCTGAACACGGAGTCTGTCATCTTAAATTACAAAATAATCTTTCTGCTGCACCATTGACTGAGAGGTCACACTTTCTGCCTTTTCAAACAAAGGATGCACATCAAAAGGTAATTCCTGCAAGAATTTCATTATGCTTAGGCTGGGCTCTTGTCACCACTCTAGTCTCTGCTAACTCCCTATCAGTTTGTAAAAGGTACCAACTGAGAGATTGGAAGCCTGATAATCTGTTTTAAGGTGTTCTTTCCTTTCTCCATGAATTTGATAGACCCTCAATTTACTTTGTCTTGATATATTCAATTCACTCAAACATTCAGTTCTCTGCAGTTTGACTCGAGCCTGAATCAACCAGAGTTTTGAAGAATGTACTCCCAATCAAACACTGCATCTCTGTTCAACTCTACCTCTAAACTGTAAAAGTGCTCATGGCACAAAACAAAAGGTGAGTATTGGAAACTTTCTGTACAGTGCAGTCTATTTTCCTATGTCCTGGCTGACCATATGCATGACACACCATTACCTAAATTTACCTTTGTAACGACTAACCACTCCCAGATGTTTACCAGTATCTGCACAAACTTGGGGGACATAAGTACTTGAGTTATAATTAGTCAGACCACTATTCAAACCATCATTACCAGTTGGGCTATTGCTGTAGTTCCTCCATCTTCTGGTTTGATACACAGATCGTCTTTCTGCCGTAAAGGCCTTTGCCATCTCTGCTGCATGTTTAGATGAAATAGGGTTGTTCTGTATAATCCATTTCCTTGTCACTGGATTGAGTAACTTAGAAACTGCTCTAACACAATATGATCACCAATCCCCTCTTTTGTTTGAAGTATGAGAAATGGACTCCTAAACAAGTCTTTCAGCCTTACTTGCATCTTTCTTGGAGTCTATAGGTCTCGTTGTTAATTTCATATTTGTCAAGGATAGCTTGTTTAACATCATGATAGTTTAGGGCATCATCAGAATCCATGGCCAAATGGGTTGCTCTTGCCTTACCTTAACAGCAGCTGGGATTCCATCTGAATGTAGCTGAATAAACTGATGCTGTAGAGTCCGCCATTTATGCTCCTGGTGCAACTGACTTATTAGCAACTGACATTCTGAATGCTTCAGACTGAAACAGCAATTTAATCTCTTCCATAGATTTTGCCTTTCTTAGGCAGCATTCTCTTTCACATTATCTGTATCCATACAGTTTAAACAGCCTTAATGCAGAAACGACACTCTTATTCAGTACACAGGGTTGCCTTGGTCTCTTAATGGCTTGGAGACAAATTAATAAAACAATAAAACACTTAAGGTACAGAACACAAAAGTAAAATGCTGTCAGCAGCAAAACTTACTTTTCAAATTACTAGCTGAAGTGTTTCATTTTGTTACATATCTCACAACAGACATGCATTTCAAGCAACCCCCGGAGCTGATATGATAAACATTCTACTCATTCATAATGACTTCACTGATTAGTTTAAATATAAATCATACAGTAAAGTACTGTAAAAAATAGACAATGTTGTCTCTTAAAAGAATCCCTTTACTTATCGTGGGATCTTGTGGCGTCTTGCGACGACATCTTGGAGAGGGTGCTTGACCAAGGGAGTAAATCCGCTTGCACAAACTGCTGGAATGGCTTCAGCACTCATAGCCAAACATTCCAAAGTAATAGGTAAAAAGTAATGCTCTTCTGCCTCAAGCTCATGTAATTGATGTCTCTGGCAAATGGCTTTCACAGCCTCACTGGGCTAGGAATTTGCATTTTCTTCTTGCATGAACTGAGAAATGAAGTGATAAATACGATCATCCTCAAGTTTTGAACCTAAATCAATGTCAGGCTAATGGTGTGGTCATCGAGACAGACTATTGGCGTTTTGATTCTTCTTTCCAGCTCAGTATTGAAGGCTGAAATTGAAATTTGATAAGGATGCAAACCATGGGTGTCCAGCTGCGACAAGCTTGGCTGATGGTAATATATATGTTAGCGGGTTATTGTCTGTCATGATGTTTTTCACAATTTGATAACCCTCAGCTGGCAAATGGTATAATCTTGTATCTATGAAGTGGACTACTACCATTGTGTTGGATTGCTCGATTGCTCCTGTCCTGCTCGATTGCTCCTGTCTGCTGAGAGGTTGGTTTGTTTGTAGCTGCGTGTAGGTTCGTGTAGCTTCGCTTTTCAATTTATCACCTCTTCTCTAACGATCAAATATAATTCAACTGTGTACATATCGTTGATACTATTAAATTAATCTAACTAATTAGACTGCTGTTAGTTCGTTCGCTTTAATCTAAAACTCGGCGGTGAGTTAGTACTCGTTAGCCGATTCACTTTCGCTCCCACCCGCGTTTTCGCGCCGATTGTGGGCTTTTTTTCCCCGCTCCTGTTCATTTGTTCCTCGCGCTTGTTCGCTCCATTTTCACAAGCTCATCAAAACAAGAGTGGTAAGTGAATCCTTACGGTGAGTAAATGGCTTCTCCCTGCATCGTCGCTTGCACCGTCTGTCACATGTATAGTTTATCCTTCTCTATTAGCGATCAGGGATTCACGTGTGATAAATGCAGGGAAATAGCTAGGCTGACAGAGAAGGTTTTAGAATTAGAGACACGTATCCAAACTTTAATTGAGGACAGTAAGAATGCGAGGGCTGTAGATACTGCTTTGGATGCGACTAGTACAGTGAATCGTGTACATTGTTCGGTTCCAGCTTCAGAGCCCGTGCAGCAGGGCAATTGGGTGACCGTGAGGCAGGCTAGTCGCGGGTCAAAACACCGCTCTTCCGTTCCGATCAGAACATCAAACAGGTTCTCCCCACTCAGTGACGCACCCACTGAGAAACCTGATCAAAGTGCTCTAGTAATTGGCGATTCTATTGTACGGACGTGAAAATAGAGACACCAGCCACCATAGTCCAATGCTTACCGGGAGCCAGAGCGTCTGACATCTTGTCAAATTTAAAAGTGCTGGCTAATGCTAAACGTAAATTTCGTAAGATTGTTATTCACGTCGGCGCTAATGATGTTCGACTTCGCCAGTCGGAGATCACTAAAAATAATATTAAAGAGGTGTGTGAATTTGCAAGCACAATGTCGGACAATGTAATATGCTCTGGTCCCCTCCCTGCTTACCGGGGTGATGAGATTTACAGCAGATTGCTGGGTCTCAATGGCTGGATGTCTAAGTGGTGCCCGCAGAACAACATAGGCTTTATAGACAATTGGATGAGTTTCTGGGGCAGACCTGACCTGTTGAAAAGAGATGGTCTTCATCCCTCTTGGGGTGGTGCCGCTCTTCTATCTAGAAATATGGCATATAGTCTTATAGCTCCAACATGACCAACTAGTGCCCAGGTCAGGAAGCAGACAGACCGGCTAAACCGACCGTCTGCTAGCTGCCTCACGTCACAGAAGGCAGTTAATTCTCAGCACATAGAGACTCTTTCACCTAGATATCACACTATAGAGACTGTGTCTGTTCCCTGAATTAGAATATGCAGAGAATGTCCAAACCTAATCAAAAGCAATAATTTAATTAATGTCCAACAAATTAAAACTACCTATAATTCAAATAAGCAAACGATAAAACTTGGCTCGCTAAATATTAGATCACTTTCCACAAAAGCACTTTATGTATATGATTTGATCAATGATCAGAAGCTAGATTTGCTTTGTTTGACAGAAACCTGGCTAAAACCAGATAATTATATTACTCTAAATGAATCTACCCCCCAAAATTATTTCTATAAAAATGAGCCACGTTTAAAAGGTAGAGGGGGAGGTGTTGCTACAATTTATAACAATATTCTTAGTACTTCTCAGAGGGCAGGCTTTAAGTATGAGAGAATTAATTCTCTATTACTGTGTGTGTGAGCAAGGTATGACAATTGTTCTAGTCCCTTTTCGCCCTGCAGGTATAGTTTCAGGTTACTCTACTAACTCTGTAGTCTTTCATTCCTTATATAGACTTGCTTTGTCTCTAGTCTGCTAGTTTTGTGAATCTTCAACCCATATATGGAGTTGTCTTTTGTGCTCTCCGTAGTGGGCAGTTGAGGCATGTCCAGCTATGCAATAGAGGTCAACGCCCCAGGTCAACGCCCCATAAGGGCTATATAAGCTGATGTTTTACTCTCTGTGTTAAGCTGCATTCTGAATAAACCAGATTTGATTTCACTCGTGTGGTTTGTTCCGACTGTTGCTTCCAGGCGCCTGAATTTGTTCTGTACTGCTGATGAACGGACACAGGGGGACGCATACACTGAAGAAGAGAAGTTCTTACAGTTCTGGGGGCTCGTCCGGGATACATCTGACCAGGTAAGAGAAAGTATAGTTTCACTACCTGAGTAGATGTATCCGCGTAAGTCAATTGTATCGTGTTTGATTAAATTCAGACTAGATTGACTTGTTATAGTACGTGTCCGAGTCATCAGTGGTCAGAATGGGACAAACATATCCTAAACCTGAACCCTCTGAAACACCCAAAGCATGGATGGAACGTTGTGGTTGGGGATACTACACGGTTCCATATCTTGATAATTTGGCGGGATGGACAGCGGGTACCCAGTGGCGAGATTATCCGCGTGAGGGCACTTTCGACCCAAGTCATATGAAAACAGTTTACAATTTAGTATATGGAGGTGAGGGCGACCTGATTGGGATTACAATTATATGAGAGGAGGATATGACGTGTGGTATAAAATGGCAGAGGTTTGGAGGGAAAAGACGAATGCGTATGTTCCAAAAGCAGTTTTGAAAACTGTACCAAAACCAAAGAAAAATGATAAAGACAAACCATTGACAATGTCTAAACCGTGTGACGAGAAACCGCCGCCTTATGTTGCACCGCCTGTGCCTAATGCACCGCTCCCAAAGAATCCGCCCGTGTCGAGCATTTATCCGTCCCTAGCTGCTTTGTCTGGTGAAAAGGAGCGTTGTCACAACACCCCAAAAGAGGGGCCTGACGAGGGTTCTGTAATAGACCCTGCCAGCATGTCCACCTCGCCAGATAATGTAGCTGCGGTATGGGTAGCGAGGAATAAGGGAATTGATATTCAACCACCCTCTCCAAGTGCTCTGAAAGATATCCTATCTATGCTTCCTGGTATTGAGAATCCTGTGGCTTTCGTTGATATGTTAATCAGATGCTCGCGCCACTGTCAATTAGTTGGGGCTGATTATAGATTCATTCTGCATAGCAAATTAGGCGCAGCCTACGATGAGAACGCTGTAATTAAGGCAGTACCTGTTCTCGCACCGAAATTTGACGTAGTTAAGCGCGAGGATTTAACAGAAGGAATCGGGGAAGGAAAGACCAGCAGGAAAAGGACAGTTATTGAATTTGCATGGCGTGATGATCCGGAAGAAATGATGAGTCAACTGAGTGTACAATTAAAAAAGTATCTTTTGGATTTGAAATCTTCCAACCGTGATCTGTCACAAGTCACTAACTGTAAACAGGGCAAGGATGAGACTGTTGCATGTTTTTTCACCCGTTTTTCGGACGTGTGGAAGGTTGTGGGCGGACTGGAGCTGGACATTAATGAGCCCAACCCGATGTTCATATCTACCTTTATGTCCAACTGCTTTCCAACCCACAAGGATGTTCTGAAGTACCATCTGTGTGACAGACATAACCTGAAGGTTAAAGATGCGGGGGTCAAAATCAGAACTTTAGAGAGTGATGGTATGTTCCCTGAGGTAGGAAAACGCAACGTTGTATGTGTGTCTGTAGCTGGTGGCTATGCACCAGGTACACAAGGAGGATTTAAGAAGGGCAGGAAGCCAGGAAGGTGTAATTATTGTAACAAGCCTGGGCATTGGGCTAGAGAATGTAACAAGCGCAGGGCCGATGAGCAGGCAAGGGCGGGGCAACCCCAGCCCCCGAGAGGGTCCCCACAGATGTATGCGCAGATGTATGCACAGCCTAGCAGTCAGCAGCAACAGTCTCAGGCTCCTTACCAACCTAGAGGCTACGCGCAGCAGCCTGTCTACCGTCCTCAAGAATAGGGCAGCCCACAGAGTTCTGACCCCACTGAAGTTGTAAATTCCGCACTTTTATCTCTTTGTTTTGCTTCCCCCACAGGGCGTGACTTGCCACTCATTGAGTTACATGTGAATGGGCAAACGTACCCCTTTCTGTTGGATACTGGGGCTACGTTGTCTTCTTTGGGGTCTATGTATAATGGGCCTTACACAAGGATGATGTTGGCCTCGTGTCCTGTGTACCATACGAAGACTTAATACAGGCCTGTCGTCTTCCTAGTTTGTTGTCCATCATCAAAACTAAGGGCCATTCTGTCCTTGATACCCTTGAGGCTAGAGGTAACACTTTAGCTGACCATGCAGCCAAAACTGCTGCAGCATCTGGATTGATGCCATCATGGTTGTCGGTCTCTGCTGTTTCGACATCTGTTATGACTAGTAATATGTTACCTGACATAGATATTTGTGCTATACAGGCGGCCGCTACAGAAGCGGATGTGGCGTTTTGGATCTCTGAGGGAGCGTCAAAGAATAACGACGGTATTTTGGTTGACTCTTCCGGCCGTGTGTGTGTGCCAGCCTCCTGTGCCCCGTTCTTGGTAAGAGAGTTTCATGGTGTCACACACCGCGGCCGAAGAGGGGTATTGGATGAAATGACCAATTTTTGTGCATCCAACATTTAGCCACATATGTTAATTCCACTTTAGACAGGTGCATGGTTTGTGCTATGAATAATTGTTCTAAACCTTTGGCGTCGTGATCAACAGCTCCCTCTGCCAGAGGGCCCATTGCAACAATGGCAAGTAGATTTCATACATCTACCTAAGAGGGGCCCATACAAATACCTATTGGTGTTTGTGGACAAATTTTCTAGATGGGTGGAGGCGTTTCCATGCCCAAAGGAAGACGCCCCACTGTGGTACGATATCTACTCAAAGAAATAATTCCTAGATATGGTATACCACTCGCCATAGACTCTGATAAGGGCCCTGCCTTTGTGTCTAAAGTACTAATGAACCTAATGAAAGAATTGCAGATCACGTGGAGACACCACATTCCATATCATCCTCAATCATCTGGTATAGTCGAAAGGGCAAATCGTACTATCAAAGATAAATTACGAAAAGCAATGCAAACGGTCGGTCACCAAGACTGGACCTCACTGCTACCCGTTGTCCTGGCAGAAATGAGAATGTCACCCCATAAGGGTCTCAAAGGTCTATCACCGTATGAGATGGTGATGGGACGCCCTTTCCCCGCGCCTTGGAGAAAGGGAGGGTGTGTTTTGGGAGATGGGGGATGTGATGTCCATATGAGTGAATATGTGCAGTTACTGATTGAAGCTCTCCACAAGAATTGGAGCAAAATGCATTCGAGTTCAGCACCTATGCCAATTGACATGACACACCCTTTTCAAGTGGGTGACACAGTATTAGTGAAACAATTCTTAAAAATGGGAGACCCATTGGACAAAACAAAATATAGTGCTCCTACCAAAATTGTTGCTGTAACTCGAACCGCCAGTACTAACTGATTCTTTTCCACAGTGGATCCATGCAACCAGGCGGAAAATGCATCAATCAGCAGTATGAATGTCTAATAGTTTTCTGACCAGATTGTTATTAGCCGTCAACACCTGAACAAGGGGCCACTCTTGTAGGATCATTGATCACTACTGTCACGGGACGGGAGGGCTGGGCGGTGCGCATTACTGGACTGACGACCTGACGACTTCTTACGTAGATTGGTTGCTATTGCACAACAGAGGAGCTGAACACGCAGCGCTGTTGCTGACATAGAAACTGACTGCACATATCCTTTGATTATATTATCTAATTATTATTTGATCAGAATGCAGCTTCTGTTAGTATTCATGATTTTTGTATCATTACAATGTGTGAACTGTGTTTTACCTACTGATAATTTGTTCTGGCAATATGCCAATTGGACAGCTAGACATCACACCAATGAGTCATGTTATGTATGTCAGCAAATCATGTCATCAACTGTATCAGTGTCCATGCCTGTCATGCCTCAAAACAATATAACAACTGTATGTAGATCGCTTAATAGCTGGAAGCCTGCCGTTAACTGTGATGGGTGGAGCGGCACAATGACATCAACACAGGTTCCTTTCCTGAAGGAACATCTTGGGATAAGGCCAATTTTTCAGAGAAATTTTACCTTTAAATTCTGTTATAATGGTACCAGTATGAATTATTCGGACCCAGTTGGTAGCATTGACCCTAGGGCTTGCGTCAATGTGTATCAACCAGTAGGGTATAAGAAATCTGGCTCACATAACGATACACACCCAGGGGATCTGATTACTACCTTTTGTAATAAGACTAGGGATTGTATACTGCTAGATATTGATTGGTGGTGGTATTGTAGTCCCCAGGCATTGTTCAAAGATATACCTGGTAATTGGAGTGGTATTTGCGCCCCAATTGAGTTATCTTACCCTGTTCAGATATTCCAGCATACCTCACAGCATAAGAAACAGTACCACAGGTTGAAGAGATCTGTAGCTGATGACGTCCCTGAGGAACATCAACTCTCAACTAAATGGCACCGGTTCTGGACCTCTTTGGTGCCCACGTATGGTGTCAGTGATCTGTGGCATCAGACCGAAGTTCTGCACTACCGTCTGGCTAAATTTGTTAATGACACCACAATTGGATTAGACGGAGCGCGGAGGGAGCTGGGTGCTCTGCGTCTGATGACCACACAGAATCGACTAGCCCTGGACATGTTGCTAGCAAAAGAAGGCGGAGTATGTGCTCTGGTTGGTGACCAGTGTTGTACGTACGTCCCAACTGAGGACGAACCTGCTGGTGCTGTGGGCCATGCTGTGAAGGAAATGAAAAAGGTTGCAGAAGACTTGTATGATGATGAACAAAAGATACAGGACTGGGGGTGGGGTATTTTACATCACCTGTTTGGCTGGATGACTCCTTTCTTTACTATGCTTGTACCAATTTTAATAATCGGTTTTGCTTTTTGTGTTTTTGGACCATGCATTATGAGATGTTTGATGGATCGTGTGTATGCCACAATTGACAGTATGACAGGTCCTCGTTATGCTCCGATGGCCAGAAATTAGGCTCTTCAGCCTAAAAGAGGGGACTGAGAGAATTAATTCTCTATTACTGTGTGTGTGAGCAAGGTATGACAATTGTTCTAGTCCCTTTTCGCCCTGCAGGTATAGTTTCAGGTTACTCTACTAACTCTGTAGTCTTTCATTCCTTATATAGACTTGCTTTGTCTCTAGTCTGCTAGTTTTGTGAATCTTCAACCCATATATGGAGTTGTCTTTTGTGCTCTCCGTAGTGGGCAGTTGAGGCATGTCCAGCTATGCAATAGAGGTCAACGCCCCAGGTCAACGCCCCATAAGGGCTATATAAGCTGATGTTTTACTCTCTGTGTTAAACTGCATTCTGAATAAACCAGATTTGATTTCACTCGTGTGGTTTGTTCCGACTGTTGCTTCCAGGCGCCTGAATTTGTTCTGTACTGCTGATGAACGGACACAGGGGGACGCATACACTGAAGAAGAGAAGTTCTTACAAAGTATAACTCATTTGAAGTTTTGGTGCTGCATATAACATTATCTACAGAATCATGTGCTAGTGATAAATCTTCTTTCAAGTTTGTACTGGCTACTGTATACAGGCCACCAGGGCACAGCACAGATTTCATCAAAGAATTTGCTGATTTTCTAACTGAGTTAGTACTGGCCGCAGATAAAGTCTTAATTGTTGGCGATTTTAATATCCATGTTGATAATGAAAAAGACTCATTAGGATCAGCTTTCTTAGACATTTTAAACTCCATTGGGGTTAGACAACACGTCTCTGGACCTACTCATTGTCAAAATCATACTCTAGATCTAATACTGTCACATGGAATAGATGTTAAAATGGTTGAAGTACTGCAGCAAAGTGATGACATTTCAGATCACTATCTAGTCTTGTGTGAACTCTGTATAGTTAAACCTGTAAACTCTGCACCTTATTACAAGTATGGTAGAACCATCACTTCCACCACAAAAGAAAGCTTTCTAAATAACCTTCCTGACTTATCTCAATTCCTTAGCTCATCCAATACGATGCAAAAACTTGATGATGTAACAGAAACTATGCACTCTCTTTTTCTAGCACTTTAGATACAGTTGCTCCTTTGCACTTAAAAAAGATAAAAGAAAACAATCTGACTCCATGGTATAATGAAAACACACGCACCCTAAAGAGAGCAGCCCGGAAAATGGAGCGCAGGTGGAGAAAAACCAAATTAGAAGTATTTCGTATTGCCTGGCAGGAGAGTATGCTGTCATACAGAAAAGCATTAAAAATAGCAAGATCTGATTATTTTTCATCCCTTTTAGAAGAAAACAAACACAACCCCGGTATTTATTCAGTACAGTGACTAAATTAACAAAAATAAAGCATCAACAGGTGCTAATATGCCCCAAGAGTATAGCTGCAATGAGTTCATGAATTTCTTTACTTCTAAGATTGATACCATCAGAGATAAAATTGTAACTATGCAGCCGTCAACTACAGTTTCACATCAGATAATGAGCTTTAGATCCCCTAAGGAAAAATTACACTCTTTCTCTATTATAGGAGAAGAAGACTTGTACAAACTTGTTAAATCATCTAAACCAGCAACATGTATGTTAGACCCTATTCCATCTAAACTATTAAAAGATCTGCTTCCAGAAGTCATAGATCCTATTTTGAACATTATTAATTCATCATTGTCATTAGGTTATGTTCCCAAAACCTTTAAACTGGCTGTAGTTAAACCTCTCATTAAGAAACCACATCTTGATCCCAAAGACTTAGTAAATTACAGACCAATCTCTAATCTCCCTTTTCTGTCAAAGATACTAGAAAAGGTAGTATCCTCACAACTGTATTCCTTTTTAGAAAAAATGGTGTCTGTGAGGATTTCCAATCAGGTTTTAGACCGTACCATAGTACTGAGACTGCTCTCATTAGAGTTACTAATGACCTGCTTCTATCATCTGATCGTGGTTTTATCTCGTTATTAGTGCTATTAGATCTTAGCGCAGCATTCGATACTATCGATCACAACATTCTCTTGGATAGACTAGAAAACTATGTTGGCATTAGAGGAAGCGCCTTAGCATGGTTTACATCATATCTATCTGACCGCTATCAGTTTGTGGCATTAAATGAGGAGGTATCATATCGATCAAAAGTGAAATATGGAGTTCCTCAAGGCTCAGTGCTAGGACCGTTACTTTTCAACCTTTACATGTTACCTCTGGGAGATATTATCAGGAGTCATGGTGTTAGCTTTCACTGCTATGCTGATGATACTCAGCTCTATATTTCAGCGCAGCCTGGTGATACACACCAAATTGAGAATCAAATTCAAATTCAAATTTTATTTGTCACATACACATACATACATGGTACGACATGCAGTGAAATGTTCTTTACAACCATCCAGCATCAAATAGAAACAAATTTAAATGTATATATAAATATAAAATATAAGAAATATATATAAAAAAGAAGTGTGCAAAGTAGAATATAAAAAAATAAAATAAAATAGAATATAAATATAAAGTATAAGATATAAAGTGTAAGTGTAAAGTGGCTGTGCAATGTCCAGTGCAAAGTGGCTAGTGCAATTGTCCAAATGTAAGTGGCGAGTATCTGGGGAAAGAGGGGTGAACATGGGAATTCCGGTATTTAGGTGCTGGGTGTTCTCTGGTTCAGACTCCGAATGGCCTGCGGGAAGAAGCTCCTCCTCATTCTCTCTGTGTTTGCCTTCAGGGAACGAAAGCGCTTTCCTGAACGCAGCAGAGAAAAGAGTCCATTGTTGGGATGGCTGAGGTCTTCCACGATCTTCCTGGCCCTGGTACAGCACCGCTTGTTGTAGATGTGCTGCAGCACAGGGAGCTCAGTGCGGATGGTGCGCTCAGCTGACCGCACCACCTTCTGAAGGGCTCGCCTGTCCTGCACGGTGCTGTTTCCAAACCAGGAGGTGATGTTTCCCGTCAGGACACTCTCGATGGTGCAGGTGTAAAAGTTCCTGAGCACCTGAGATGGGAGTCTGAAGTCCCTTAAGCGCCTCAGATGGTATAGACGCTGCCGGGCCTTCTTCACCAGGGTGTTGATGTGACAGGACCAAGACAGGTCCTGCGTGATGTGAACACCCAGGTACCGAAACTGTCCGCTCTCTCCACTGGGGTCCCGTCGATCTTGATGGGATGGTAAGAGCGCACCTGCTTCGTGCTGAAGTCCACTATTAACTCCTTTGTTTTGCTGACGTTCAGGAGAAGATTGTTCTCCTGACACCATCTCTCCAGGTTGTTGATCTCCTGAAGGTAGGCCATCTCATCGTTGTTGGAGATCAGGCCCACCACGACAGTGTCGTCAGCAAATTTAATGATGGTGGTGGAGTTTGTAGTGGCCACACAGTCATGTGTGTACAGCGAGTACAGCAGGGGGCTCAGAACACAACCCTGAGGGGCTCCAGTGCTGAGAGTGAGGGAGGATGAGGTGTGTTTTCCCATCCGTGCGGGCTTGTGGTCTGTCGGTCAGGAAGTTGGTGATCCAGTGACGCAGGGATGGGCTGAGTCCCAGGACCTCCAACTTCGAGGTGAGCGTGGAGGGAACTATGGTGTTGAACGCTGAACTATAGTCCACGAAACAGCATTTTCACATAGTTCCCTTTCCTAAAATCCAGGTGGCTTGTGGTTGTGTGGAGGAGGTGTGTGATGGCATCCTCCGTGAGACGGTTTTGGCGGTAAGCAAACTGTAGTGGGTCGAGTGTGTCCGGTAGTGATGCGGTGATGAAGTCTCTGATGAGTCTCTCGAAGCACTTCATCACTACAGACGTCAGAGCTACAGGGCGGTAATCATTAAGGCAAGATGGTTGAGGTTTCTTCGGCACAGGAACAATGATGGACTCTTTGAAACACGAGGGGACTACAGACTGTTTCAGGGAGAGATTAAATATCTCAGTGAACACCGGTGCTAGCTGGTCAGCACAGGCTCTCAGAACCCGACCTGTGATGCCGTCAGGTCCTGCTGCCTTCCTGGTGTTCACTCTCCTGAATGCCCTCCTTACGTCGTGCTCCGAAATGGTGAACGCGATCTCCTCTCCGGCTCTCTCGGCGTGCGTGCTGTTCATCATGCCGCTAGCGGCGCTAGCGTGATTAGCGTGATTAGCTGCAGCCTCGAAACGAGCATAAAAGGTGTTTAGCTCGTCTGCCAGAGAAGCATCCGCGCTCTCCACTCTGGAGGTTGGCGTTTTATAGTCCGTGATGTTTCTCAGTCCCTGCCAAAGGCTCCTAGAGTCACTGTGTTGAAACTGTGACTCAAGTTTCCTCCCGTAGCGCCTCTTTGCCTCCTTTACCGCTCTGCGCACGCCGTATGACGCAGCCTTGTATTCAGACATATCCCGTTGACAATCCCGTATTATAGGCTGCGGAGCGGATCTCAGAGAGTCGCGGATAGTTTTGTCTACCCACGGCTTCTGGTTGGGAAACGTCCTGATGACGGTTTTCTCTACCGTGTCATCCGCTAGTTTCGATGAATCCCACCACCGCTTCCGTGAACACGTTGGCGTCCTCGGAGCTACACCTGAACATGGCCCAGTCTGCGCTCATCCAAAGCGTCCTGCAGAGCGGCCACCGAATGGTCAGTCCAGCGTGACACCTCCTCTGTACCGGGCTTCCTGTTTCAGCCTCTGTTTGTAAACAGGTACGAGGAAAATGGCGGCATGGTCCGATTTACCAAACGGTGGGCATGATTTTTGCCTTGTAGCTGTCTCTGAAGGGTGTGTAACAGTGATCCAGTGTCCTTTCGCCCCTGGTGGGGCAGGTGATGTGCTGGTGAAAGTTCGGCAGTGCACGCTTGAGGTTTGCACTGTTAAAATCCCCAGCACAATGAGTGCGGCGTCCCGTGTTGTGACTGGTGTGTTGTGAGGTGGTCGTGTAAATCCCATATTGCAGCGTCCGTGTCCGCTTGAGGTGGAATATAAACGGCGCTGACTATGACCGAGCTGAATTCCGTGGAAGATAGAAAGGGCGACATTTGATGGTCAGAAGTTCCAGGTTTGGTGTGCAGGAGCGTGAGAAGAACAACAACGCTCGCTTGTCGCACCAGCGGTTGTTCACCATCAGACACACTCCACCTCCCGTGTCTTCCCGACTCCATTGTTCTGTCCATGCGGTAACGGAGAAAAACTCGGCCGGTTGTATGGCGTGGTCCGTACCGCTGGGTTCAGCCATGTCTCGGTGAAGCAGAGGAGGTTGCAGTCCCGAATGTCTCTCTGGAACTTGATCCTTGCCCTGAGGTCATCGAGCTTGTTTTCCAGAGACTGGACGTTGGCTAACAGGACACTAGGTAGGGGCGCGGTGTGAGCGTGCCCTCAACCTGTTCCTGACGCCGCTCGTTTCCCTCGTGGACGCCGGTGCGGGTCGCGTCCTTTGTCTTCGTCAGGATCTCGCTCGCCAGCATGGGTCCGGGTTTAAAACGGCGAAAGTTGGGTGCATTGTACACCAATAGATATAAGAGTGGCTCGGTCGTATGTAATAATAGCCATCTTATATAAAGAAAACCGCATGAGACTGTCCAAAATACTAAAAATTAAAAGAAAAACAAAAAGTTTTGCAGGAGCGGTCGTGACGGCAGCCGAACTCAACGGCGCCATCTTGTCAATCTAACAGAATGCATAGTCGATATAAAAAGCTGGATGATGAGTAACTTCTTAATGTTAAATTCTGAAAAAACAGAGGTGCTAATAATTGGACATAAAAACCCCATATATAATAATCTAGAACACAGCCTATCACTTGATGGCTGCTCTGTTAATTCTACATCATCAGTTAGGAACCTAGGTGTGCTGTTTGACCGCAATCTTTCCTTTGAAAATCATGTTTCTAGTATCTGTAAAACTGCGTTTTTCCACCTTAAAAATATATCTAAATTACGACCTATGCTTTCAACCTCTAATGCAGAAATATTAATTCATGCGTTTATGACCTCAAGGTTAGATTATTGCAATGCTTTATTGGGTGGTTGTTCTGCACGCTTAATAAACAAACTTCAGCTAGTCCAAAACGCAGCAGCCAGAGTCCTTACTAGAACTAGGAAGTATGATCATATTAGCCCGGTTCTGTCAACACTGCACTGGCTCCCTATCAAACATCGAATAGATTTTAAAATCTTATTAATTACCTATAAAGCCCTGAATGGTTTAGCTCCTCAATACTTGAGCGAGCTCTTATCACATTATAGTCCTGCACGTCCGCTGCGTTCTCAAAACTCTGGCCATTTGATAATACCTAGAATATCAAAATCAACTGCGGGCGGCAGATCTTTTCCTATCTAGCACCTAAACTCTGGAACAATCTCCCTAACTCTGTTCGGGAAGCAGACACACTCTGCCAGTTTAAATCTAGATTAAAGACACATCTTTTAACTTAGCCTACACATAACACACCAACACACCTTTTATTATTCAAATCCGTTAAAGGATTTTTAGGCTGCATTACTTAGATTTGCTGGAACCGGGAACACTACTCCTACAATACGATGTACTTGTGACATCGTAAAAGAATGGCATCTACGCTAATATTAGTCCTGTTTCTTTCTCAATCTGTTTTCACAGTTTGTATCCAGACTAGATGGTGGATCAGCACCCAGAGATTATGTTCATCAGAGACCAGAACACCTAGATGCGCCCGTCGACAGATCACCAGATCCTGATGCACACACACACACGCACACGCACACACTAAGTCATTTACACTACCTGACACAGCTGCGTTTAAAATTGAACTGGAAGTTAAGTGCTGGGCGTCCGGTCAGAGGAGAACTGACCCCAACTGAGTCTGGTTTCTCCCAAGGTTTTTTTTTTTTCTCCATTCTGTATGCATGGGGTTTTGTTTCCTTGCCGCTGTCGCCTCTGGCTTGCTTGGTTGGGGACACTTAACTTCTAGTGACTATCGTTGAATTGACTACAGAGACCGTCTCTGCATTTAATAAGAAATTGGTCACTCTCGTCACTATACATCCCTGTCATTATACTGTACAGTGCTTTGATGCAACCTGTGTTGTTAAAAGCGCTATATAAATAAAAATGATTGATTGATTGATTGAAATGCAATAAACCCTGAGTTGTCCTTCTTGCTCATGAAGATTGGCATCTGTGTGAAGAACATACATTAACTTTAGGTTTGCAAACCCCAATACTGGGGCTGTAGTGAGCTTAGTGATCAGTTCCTGAAAGGCAGCATCACACTCAGGTGTCCATCTGCTGCCAAAGGGTTTCCTAAAATCAGCGTAGTTTGCCAGTGTGGTTTGGACTTTTTTTTTTTGTTTGAGGTAAAGGGCTTTGCAATATTAGAGTAATCCCTGACAAACCTCCGATAATATCCAGTGAATCCTAGGAAGGATTTCAGCTAACTGATGTTAGTGGGTTTTGGCCAAGATTTTATTGGGGTCAGTCTCCACACTGTTTTCAGAAACAATGTGTCAAAGGTACATAATATGTTGAACAATGCTAGGTGCATCTGTCACCCCTGTGGTAGCCTGTTAAACTCCCAGAATCCCATGGGTGTCACAAACGCTGTCTTTATATTTGTCCTCCTCATCAACTTGATAATACCCCGATTTCAAGTCCATAACAGAAAACCATTTAGATCCTGTTAGGGCAGAGAACGTCTCTTCAGTGTTTGGTAGGGCTTAATCATCTTTTATTGTTTGATTGTTCAACTTTATATAGTCTACGCAGAGTCAGATGGAGCCATTTTTCTTTTTCACTATGACTATAGGTGAAGCAAATGGACTTTCAGAATCACGGATGATTTTTGCGTCCTTGAGTTGCTGTGTAAGGGTCCCCCTTTTCCTGCAGAACGGAATCCAGAGGCCCTAGTCGAAGGTCAATGCGTGTTTGTTCTTTTCTTTGCGTCTCGTTAAAAATCACTAATATTTATTAATCTTTTTCATTTAATTTTTATTTGTCACATACACATACATACATGGTACGACATGCAGTGAAATGTTCTTTACAACAAAAAAACTAAACAAAATTTAAATATTGTCACGGGGCGGATGAAGCACACCACAAACAGAGGCGTTTGAACCCCGGAGGGCACGTTTATTCAACAATACAAGTGATACGTGAATCATGAGCCGGTGCACAACCGCTGTCAGTGGCATTATCTTCTCGGGACGCCCGTCACAATATATATATAAATATAAAATATAAAAATATGTATAAAAAAAGAAGTGTGCAAAGTAAAGTATAAAAAATAAAGTAAAGTGTAGAATATAAAATATAAAGTGTAAAATGTAAAGTGGCTGTCCGAATGTCCAATGCAAAGTGACTAGTGCAATTGTCCAAATGTAAGTGGCGAGTATCTGGGGAAAGAGGGGTGGACATGGGAATCCCGGTGATTAGGTACTGGGTGTTCTCTGGTTCAGACTCCGAATGGCCTGCAGGAAGAAGCTCCTCCTCATTCTCTCTGTGTTTGCCTTCAGGGAACGAAAGCGCTTTCCTGAACGCAGCAGAGAAAAGAGTCCATTGTTGGGATGGATGAGGTCTTCCATGATCTTCCTGGCCCTGGTACAGCACCGCTTATTGTAGATGTGCTGCAGCACAGGGAGCTCAGTGCGGATGGTGCGCTCAGCTGACCGCACCACCCTCTGAAGAGCTCGCCTGTCCTGCATGGTGCTGTTCCTGAAGCAGGAGGTGATGTTTCCCATCAGGACACTCTCGATGGTGCAGGTGTAAAAGTTCCTGAGCACCTGAGATGGGAGTCTGAAGTCCCTTAAGCGCCTCAGATGGTATAGACGCTGCCGGGCCTTCTTCACCAGGGTGTTGATGTGACAGGACCAAGACAGGTCCTGCGTGATGTGAACACCCAGGTACCGAAAACTGTCCACTCTCTCCACTGAGGTCCCGTCGATCTTGATGGGATGGTAAGAGCACACATGCTTCATGCTGAAGTCCACTATTAACTTCTTCGTTTTGCTGACCATCTCTTTTCAACAGGTTAGGTCTGCACCAAAACTAATCTAATTGTCCATGAAACAATAAGACACCACGTAGACATTCAGCCATTGAGACCCAGCAGCCTGCTGTGACTCTCATCACCCTGATAAGCAGGGAGGGGACCATTTGCTGACGTTCAGGAGCAGATTGTTCTCCTGACAGCATCTCTCCAGGTTGTTGATCTCCTGAAGGTAGGCCATCTCATCGTTGTTGGAGATCAGGCCCACCACGACAGTGTCGTCAGCAAATTTAATGATGGTGGTGGAGTTTGTAGTGGCCACACAGTCATGTGTGTACAGCGAGTACAGCAGGGGGCTCAGAACACAACCCTGAGGGGCTCCAGTGCTGAGAGTGAGGGAGGATGAGGTGTGTTTTCCCATCCGTACGGCTTGTGGTCTGTCAGTCAGAAAGTTGGTGATCCAGTGACGCAGGGATGGGCTGAGTCCCATGTGGGGCCTTGATGAACAGACACGAACCATATAAGGGGGAATCGCTCTAGAACCAGGTCGTAAAATCGCGCATCCTCCACACCTCGGACCATAAAGGCAATCAAGATGGTCAGCCGAGCGATGCAGAGCGCCGCAAAGTCTGCCAGGTGTTCGCAAGGGGCCGTCGCTGCAGTGAGCTCGACCAATCCGAGAGTACCCACGTCAAGATTGGGATGATTTAAACTGCAACATCTGGTCGACAGCCCGATAACCCGTTCAGTGCACTGACCTGGGACCAGTTCTACCAAGCCACCAAGTCAAAAGGTGATAAGACTCCCGCGGTGAATCAACGTGGTCAGGACAGCCTCACACTTTCAACCCCCCCCAGGGAGGCTTGCTCTGTCCCAAGACACATTCCTCAAAAACGCGCTTTTTCCTTTTCGCTACAATAAAGGAACTGCCAGGACACACATAAAACCACTAAACGAACAATCTAAATGCCTTCCTTTCAAACGAATAAAGGTTCATCTGTAAATAACTGCTTAATAAATGTTTTGGGATGTATGTAGGAACCGCTATATACTCTTTAAATAATCCTCTAACAGAGAGCGTTCCATAAGCACTAGATAATGCATGTTTGATATCAAATTGAAGCTTACGATGTTTCCAATATCGTGATGAATGAATATATGTGTTTGTGCAATGCACAACAGTGTATTCCACTTATAAGCTTTTGATAGGGAACAGAAGTGCAGAATGTCAATTCTAACTGGGATAAAGTATGCACGAAACCGGAGTCGAAAGCAGGCGTGGACACGCCCCTTCGACCTCGGGATTGGACAACTGCCCAGGGCACGGCCCAAAACTTGCACCTCAAAACGCAGGAACAGAGCTCTCCGAGTTGAGTTGAGAAGAGTCGGAGTCGAGTCGAGAAGAACTTCTTCGGAACCACAGGGAGTCGCAGGGAATTCGGGTCGCTGCAGGAATCGCCAAGGAAACGGAGAAACTTCGGAACTGGGAGAAGTTAGAAGACTCTGAACAAGAACGACCCGATACCCTCGACTCCGGTCCGCTCCGTCACATCACTCCACGGACACTCACTGCCCTTCCGTAACCAACCCGGTTCATCCAAAGCGAACCATCAAGCTAGAGAGACTTCATTCAAACGGCCCAGGAAAGCCCGACCACGTCATCCCACGGACGAGCCTGCCCAATCAGCAAGCCGGGATTTCCCCAGACAAGCCGAGTGGTAAAACTACCTTTTCATCTCTTGACTGAATCGGCGCAGACACATATAAGCAAGCTAAAACCTAACTTTGCTTTGTTGGTGTTCTTAGTGCGATCTCAGAACTAGCTAACAGACTTTGGACAGACAATTATCCATTTCCCTTCCAACCCGTGAATGTGTGTATGAATGCATGTGTGTGTGTGTGTTTATGTTTAGTCTTCTCAGTGTAGTCTTGTCAATTAGTAGGTACTGTTTAATAAATTGTGTTTCATTATTACGAATTCTTGTTTGTGTGTTATGTAACTGGAAAGTCAAACTCATGCCCAGATCCGTTGTTACCTGCTCGAGGTAAAGCGAAGAATCCAATTGATTTATTTTGCTGATCACAGAGTAAATTCATATTGGTAACATCCATTTAAATTTCCCTAAAACGCTGGACGTATTAGGTGATTTAAAGGTATATTTGAATTACATACTGACGTGAATCTTTTAAGATTCAATTCCCCAAACTTGAATTGAGAGCTGATTCAAATGACAATTCATAATTATCATAATTAGTGCTTTGATGCAACCTGTGTTGTTAAAAGCGCTATATAAATAAAAATGATTGATTGATTGATTGATAATTAAAATTAGGTGTGAAAACCCTACACTCAGGACCTCCAACTTTGAGGTGAGCGTGGAGGGAACTATGGTGTTGAACGCTGAACTATAGTCCACAAACAGCATTTTCACATATTTCCCTTTCCTAAAATCCAGGTGGCTTGTGGTTGTGTGGAGGAGGTGTGTGATGGCATCCTCCGTAGACCGGTTTTGGCGGTAGGCAAATTGTAGTGGGTCCAGTGTGTCTGGTAGCGATGCGGTGATGAAGTCTCTGACAAGTCTCTCGAAGCACTTCATCACTACAGACGTCAGAGCTACAGGGCGGTAATAATTTAGGCAAGATGGTTGAGGTTTCTTCGGCACAGGAACAATGATGGACTCTTTGAAACACGAGGGGACTGTAGACTGTTTCAGAGAGAGATTAAATATCTCAGTGAATACCGGTGCTAGCTGGTCAGCACAGGCTCTCAGAACCCGACTTGTGATGCCGTCAGGTCCTGCTGCCTTCCTGGTGTTCACTCTCCTGAATGCCCTCCTTACGTCGTGCTCCGAAATGGTGAACGCGATTTCTTCTCCGGCTCTCTCGGCGTGTATGCTGTTCATCACACCGCTAGCGGCGCTAGCGTGATTAGCGTGATTAGCTGCAGCTTTGAAACGAGCATAAAAGGTGTTTAGCTCGTCTGCCAGAGAAGCATCCGCGCTCTCCACTCTGGAGCTTGGCGTTTTATAGTCCGTGATGTTTCTCAGTCCCTGCCTCACTGTGTTGAAACTGTGACTCTAGTTTACTCCCGTAGCGCCTCTTTGCCTCCTTCACCGCTCTGCACACGCAGCCTTGTATTCGGTCATATCCCCGGTGACTATCCCCGTGTTTTAGGCTGCGGAGCGGGATCTCAGAGAGTCGTGGATAGTTTTGTCTACCCACGGCTTCTGGTTGGGAAACGTCCTGATGACGGTTTTCTCTACCGTGTCATCCGCTAGTTTCCCGATGAATCCCACCACTGCTTCCGTGAACATGTTGATGTCCTCGGAGCTACACCTGAACATGGCACAGTCTGCGTCATCCAAAGCGTCCTGCAGAGCGGCCACCGAATGGTCAGACCAGCGTGACACCTCCCTCTGTACCGGGGCTTTCTGTTTCAGCCTCTGTTTGTAAACAGGTACGAGGAAAATGGCGGCATGGTCCGATTTACCAAACGGTGGGCATGATTTTGCCAATCTTTCGTGATTTTAGTTCTATTTATTTAAATGTAACTGCTGATCCCTCTAGTTGTGATTAAATTTGGATCATTAATTTACTATAATATTTCCTAGTTTCGACTTGTCGTTCGTTAGGAGTCTGGGTTAGAGACCTTGTTTGGCCAGAACAGACTCATGACACATCTGGGCTAGTCCAGGTCTTAGTCAGAGGCTACCGCGTAGATTGCTTACCTTAATACATCCATTTCCTCAATAGACTCAAAAAGTGTAATATTTTTATGCGTTCCCTAAATAACATGCTAAGCCAGTTTGGTGGCCAGAAGTCAAGATCTCAAAAACCTGCCCCCGGCTCCATCCATTGATCGTTGATCTGACTCACCCTAGCACGCCAACAATGCGGAAAACCTCAGAAGTCACTAACCTACTAGAAAAGTTATTTCAGACAATATTATAAGTTAACCAAGATTAACGTTTATTTTGCCAGGCAAGAATAGTTTCCAAATTGGTATAATTGATAAACATTTGCACAACTGATCAGCAGTATAAAATAACACAAAACAAAATAAAACAAACTTCAAAAGGTCATTATACCTGGTCTTTAAAAAGTACATAGTGTGGTGTATGGGGACACACACCACACTATGGGCCGATCTGGCTACAGAATCGCGCCCTGTTGTGTTTTGTCACTTTCTTTATATACTCAGACCAGACAAAGAGATCCCAAATGTAGTTGTATAAACCTTTTGGTGTTTAGGTTCCCGTGCTCCAGGGTCACACCTGGCTGAAACACGTTCAGAGACCCAAAAGGAGGGCACACCTCTTTCTCAACAGAACACAGTTCTACCAAGTTCTTAATCTTTTCCATAATATAAGTGATTACTGTGAAATTGAGACCAATTTACCAATTGCACTGAGACCTTTCAAATGAGACCAAACATGAGACTGAAGAACAATAGGTTCATAAGACACATGACATATAATGCCTTATTCCTAATGAACTTTAAACCAAGTCTTTTGGGTAGAAGGAGGTGAGGAGGGTGTCATAAATGCAACAGGGAGGGGCTGTGTTGTTTACTCTCTTTTTGAAGTCCTTTTGTTCCTTTGAATATCCCTTCTCAGATTAGTCTTATTGCATTTACAGTTTTTGATTCACCTCCTTAAACCTGACTTTTCTAGCTGCATTTGAGGACACCAGGGCATTCCGAGGGCGTTTGATGCTGTTATCCAGTCTGGAAGACCTGTCTGGGCGGCCGGTATTGCCAGGGCTTTAGCACAAGTCATCTCTGAGACTGTTCTCTACACCCCATACACTGAACTTCCTGTAATGGCGGTTCCCATTTTGTGTGTTTGGGCCACACACTGCTCCACTTCTACATCAGTCTGCAAATCTGCTCCTGTCCACAAGCCTGCTTCAGAGGACTTTCTTGCACACAGGTCTGCCCCTGAGGCCTTTCCTGACCCAGAGTTCGCTCCTGAGACCTTTCCCATCTGCCAGCCTACTCCAGGGGTGTCAACAACTTCCGTAGAACCTCTGGTGTGGGTATCAGTCACAACAAAGCCCTCTCCCTGCCCAGTCTTGAATTGCCTGCTCCGTCCTGGCTGTGAAGGCCGCCTGTGACTCATTGACCAGCCCTGCTGCTGCTATGGAAGCCAATAATGAACTCCCGTCCAGTCCTGCCACGGCACTGGCAGTCATTTGTGAATGATCGTTCCATCCAGTCACGGCTATGGAAGCCACATATGAATTTTTGCCCTGCTCCGTCCCGGCTGTGAAGGCTGTCTGTGACTCATTGACCAGCCCTGCTACAACTATGGAAGCCTTCTTTGCACTCTCACCCTGTTCCTTCCCGGTTATAAGGGCCACCTGTGAATCATCATCCAGTTCAGTCATGGCTATGGAGGCTGCCTATAAACCCTCGATCAGATAATAGAAGCAGGTCGTTTGTAAATCTAAAACTATACTATATAAAATTATACTATTAATGTATATATTGTAATTGTATATGCATATATGCAATCCTACTTGGACCACACTTTGAATTTTGTATATCACAGTTTCTACAAACATTTTATTCCTATTGTTTTGCAGATGTTTGCATTAGCAATAAACAGTTGAAATAAGCAACTTTGTGTTTACACCCCTTGCTGTACAATTCTTTAATGAAATTAATAAAAACCTTTTGATGAACAAAAATACAGATGTTGTATTGTTGATGGCTATAACAATGTAATTTTCTATTTTTCAATGTTTGCAATGTTGGTGTATCTGTGCTGTGTACCGTGAATGATTATTAGATGCCATACAACAATGGGTAAGTATAAAATAGTTTTCCAGTCATTGTTTTAAAGTAGTTTCAATAAATTACTCACCTAAAGTTATTTTTGGTTTGCAGAAAAGCCAGAGGATCCTCCACTGGAGACGTGGACTGAGTCTATGGTGAGGGACTGGTTAACATCCATAGGAGTAAAAGAAAGATACATCAAAAAACTTTATGAAGAGGAAATAGATGGCCAGATTCTTTGTGAACTCTCGGAAGAATATCTGGAAAAAAAGATAGAAATGAAATCTGGGCCTGCACTTTTGATCATCAAAAAAAGAGATGAGTTGGTAAATTCTCAAAAAGCCAGGAGCAAACAATTACATAAACAAACCTCCGGAAAAAATTACCATGGAGCAAGTGCAATTAAAAGTGTTGATATCAAGGAAGAACATAAAGAAGATCCTGTGTTCATTATAACAACAAAGAGAAATTCAAAACCACAACCTTTTGATATGAAAGGAGTTGATTTTACATACATTAAAAATAGTGTACTCTCACCAGAATCAGGGGTTGATAATTATATTAGTCCATGTCATGAGTACAAGTCATTTGACATTGCTGCAACGCTGGATCGCCAAAGACTACAGGCCAAGTTTGCAAAGGAAGTGCTGAAATTTGTTACAGGTTGTATGAATTTTCGTACAAATGGCACAATACATTTTGGTGTCATGGACAATAGAGGTGACGCTGGTTATGTACATGGTGATATCATTGGTATTCCTGTTAAGGAAAAAGATGTATACTGTGATGCATTAGATCAGTGGTTCCCAACCTTTTTTAACTCACAGCCCACACAACCAAACACATATGTTTCCACGGCCCACTGCAAAAAAATTTAAATGAACCTGTTATTTGTGTCGGGTTAGTAACTGAGTACTCAGAAGCATGACTTTTAACTGTCTTTATTGAATAAACGGGTAATGTTGAATAACCAGAAAATATGCATAATAGGTCATTAATTTTTAATTAATTATGATATTTAATTATTACTACACATTTTTACGTACATTAGCAATATTATTATTTCTATTGATAATAACTGGCGGCCCCCCTGCAATACCGTTGCGGCCCACTGGGGGGCCGCGGCCCACAGGTTGAAAACCACTGCATTAGATTATATAGAGAGGAGTTTCTCTGTCTCTGATAGAGAACTTGTGAGATTATGTATCAGTGAACCTCAGTTTGTTCAAGTAGTCTGTTCAAACAGCACAGAGAAACTCTACATTGTGGAGGTGGATATTAAGCCAGCAGTGAGCATAGTCAAAAATAAGGTGTTCTCTGTTAGCTTGCCAAATTTCAATGAGAAGGCAAACAAAGTTCAGTTTGATAAGAAAACTGCTTATCGCAGAGTGGGTTCTAAAAGCAAACCAGTGGCAGACCTCAGTGAGTTCTAACAAAACATCAATTTTAGGGATGCTCAGAGAGAAGAAGCAGAGAAAAAGCAAAATTTCACAGCACCAGATCCGTGCCAGAACCTGGGAAAAAAGCTCATCATGCTCATAACAGGTGGAAAGAAAATAATGGACAAAGAAAAATGGCACATACTAATTTTTGCTGAACATGAATATCTTCTGTGTGTTTGATTTTGATCCAGATTCCAATGTGTCTGGGCTATGC
Organism: Puntigrus tetrazona; assembly: GCF_018831695.1. Classification (NCBI taxonomy): domain Eukaryota; kingdom Metazoa; phylum Chordata; class Actinopteri; order Cypriniformes; family Cyprinidae; genus Puntigrus; species Puntigrus tetrazona. The sequence goes on along the minus strand of NC_056708.1, from coordinate 15,373,321 downwards.
CATCAATACAATAAACACCATGCAGTAAACCGCCATTTCATGCAAAATTCCCAGTGGCTTGAGCATCAGAGAATTTGTGAGTCATCTGCGTTTGTTTGATCAAATCAGCTGGATATTTTGCAATGGCCGGAATGATTTTAAAGGCAATGAGCCTCCCTGTGATGAGAAGAATTGGGTTAAAACAAAAAGGACCCTCCTTAAAGATTGTGTGTCACTGATTTGCAAAGATATTTTACCCAAAGGAACCTTTCAAGTGATTTTTCTCCTTATCTCGCCTGTTGATACACCTTTCCTAAACACGTTCTATCATCACTGACATGGAAGGACATGAAGACATTATCTGTCTTGCAGAATCGGAGGAGAATTTCGAGGAATGGAAGCGCTTTGCTGTAGGATCCTGTGACATGGAAACAATAAATAGTTCAGTGTTGTTGGGATGACAGTAAGTCAAATCAATTCAACTCTCCAACAGGTCCAGTCTAACACTACACGGACAATGAAACGATTACCAATCCATGTCAAAGGAGAGTGTTTCCTTGATACTCGAGAGGAGGAAATGAGATGTTCTTTAGAGATTTTGAGTCTAAACCACTGTGAAGAAACCAGTCCCGAACTTACTGAATCTGAAAAGGACATGATTGAACAGCAGTTTTACCATGGAGGAAGAGTAACTTGGATGAATCTCTGGCTTGCAGATAAAAAAATAGTCGGGGAGGTTATTAAAAGAGATGCTTACAGTGAAGTGGACAGTCTGGTAAAAGAATGTCTTTGTTGGAGTTTGGACCGGGCACCCATCAGCTGCATCAACATATACCATCATCCAGGCAGTGGTGGGAGTACTGTGGCAAGGCAGGTACTGTGGAATAACCGAAGGGATCTAAGGTGTGCAGTTGTAAATTCTTCACACTCAGCAACCATAGTTTCAGAAGAGGCCATCTGGCTACGAGAATATGAAGAAAAAGATCCCCAAAAATGCCTCCCTGTACTTCTGCTGTTTGAAGACTGTGATCAAGAGTATATAGAAGATGTCAAGCATGAACTGGAAGTGGCTATCAATACCAAGAAAATAGCACGTGGAACTCTCGGCTTCATCCTGCTAAGTTGTAGGCGATCTCACAATCCAGCAAAAAAGAGCAAGGAATCTAATCTAATGTAATCTAATCTAATCTAATGTTTCTATTACTCATAAGCTTTCAGACACAGAAAAAAAGCAGTTTTCCAAAAAACGACAAAGCCTTGAAGAACAGTTCAGTCCAGAATTCATTCTAACATTTGTCTTGATGAGTGAGGAATTTGAGAGCCACAAAATTGCTGAATATGTGAAGCAGTTTGTCAAGCATTTATTGCAAGGCATTGATCACGAGTCTATGGTTACTAAGCTTGTTCTTTATGTTGCATTACTCAACACTTACGTGCAGAACTCATTCATCTCTCAGTCACATTGCGAAGCTCTCTTGTCTCTTTCCAGTTGTTTTGATAGATTTAGACATCATGTATTTGTGACTTCTCTAAATGATCAAGCTAGATTGGTCTTAATAGACTTGAAAGATGAAAACACCTACATCAACTCTATCAGAATCATTCATCCACTGGTTGCAAAGGAAATACTCCATCAACTTTTGGGTGACAAGCAACGACAAAGTGATCAGGCTTTGGATCTTCTCAACAACGATGTGCTGTTTCAGCATAGGTTTGGTAAAGATCCATACATGAAGTTCTTGAGAGACCTATTCATGACACGCCGCAGGATCAGCAAAGGTGATGAATTAGACAGCTTTTTCTCCCCCTTAATTGAGCATGTGAGAGAGAAAGAGTGTCCAGATAAAGCTATTGAGCTTCTCAAGGTGGCTTATAAGTGCTTTAACGAAGATGCATTTTTTGCTCAACAACTGGCTCGACTCAATTACAAGCATGATAGATTTGAAGAAGCAGAACAGTGGGCAAAAACTGCAGTAACAAAAAGGCCAAGCAATTCCTACTTTTTAGATACCAAAGGTCAGGTTTACAGGCAGTGGTTTGCAGCAAAATGTAAAACAATGGAGCAAATTGAAAAAACACAAGAAAATATTGTAGATGCTTTGGAAACTGCACTAAAGGCTATTGAAAGTTTTCAGGTATGTTAAAAAGCAGCAGTCGAAGACAATGAGACCATTAACAATGCTGGCTTTTTTGGAGTAGTAGAAGTAGGATGTTTATTGCTGAAGCAAATTTCCTCTCTTGATGTGTTCTCAAGAAAAAATCATTCCCAATGCATAAAATACCTCCTCACAGATTATATGCCTGCTGAAGTAGAAGTACCATGGGAAAATTTTCATGGGAAGCTGAAAAATCTGCAAAGTATAATGCTGGAGGCATTGGAATGGATTTCAGAAGACTTAAGTTACTTCCAGACTGACCTGAACACAGATGAAGAGAAGACATCGGAGACTGTTGAGAGGACCACAAAGCACCCTATGCACTAGCTGGTAAATAAGACTTCTGCTTATGGTAAATACTTCTGTCGTGTTTCTCAAATGAAAGATCAAAACCAATGTACGTTAACTCCTGTCATGAAACATATGATGATTTTTTTTTATGGTGGGGGAAATATGACATCCGTTTTTTCCCTCCTAACAAACCAGAAAGTTGGTAACTCTGTCATGATTCTGGAGAAAATTATTTCACTTTACCCAAGCAATCCAATGACAGCGCAAATGTCACAAGCAGACCTAGTTAACTACATAGCATCACACTTGGCTTTAAGTTGTCTCTCAACTCAGTCTCCCAAGCCTCCCATTTCAGGATCTACAAAGGCTGAGTCGCCAGTTTCCTAAAGAGAAACAGAGATGTTTACAAAGTGCTCTTTTCTTGCTCGTCTTACTTTTCTGGCCAGAAGAGAAGGACTCGGAAGTGGAGAAAGAACACAAGTACAAGACCGTACTCTATGCTGTTGAACACCTCCAGAGACTCTATGACAAGACATTAAAAGACATTCCTCCAAGGAAAAAGAGGATCTACACTCATTTCTTCCTGAGCAATGGGACTGGGTTTGAAAAATTTGTCCACAAGAGTAAGTTTGAAACATTTACAAAAATGTTTTCTGTTTCATAAAAACGTTTGAAATGGTTTAGCGGGGAAGTATGGAAAATGCCAAAAATGTCTAAATTGCTGAAGTGTGTCACAGGCTGGACAGAGGATGAGAAAGTATTTCTTGAGGGTCCCAAAGAAATGAAATTTTATATCCCAGCTCTGAAGTCATCCTCAGTACCCCACAACAATGAGAATGTCACATTTTACCTGGGTTTCACTCTGAAAGGGCCTGTTGCATATAACATTACAGTACAAACTTAGACAAATAAACGCTTAGGAAAAAAATAGGCAGCAAATCCATTATTAGGTGAAATTGAATTCTCATCCAAGAAAAAAAGGCATTTAGGGCTGATGAAATAATCTAACATTAGGTAACTTATGTAATATATTGTAATTCTTACCTCCGTCATCAGCCGAAGCCACCACCTGGTCATGATCTCATTCACCTGAATACTAATTACCCGCACCTTTAGCTACTCACCAACCACCCTTCAAAACACACTCACGCCAGTCCTTCCACGGCTGATCACAAGGACACATGTTTTGAACTCTGGTTATCCTTCTCTCTGTCCGTCTGTCCAACTACTCGTCCTGTCTGCCTGCTGGATCGAAACCCGTGTCGGGTTATACCTTTTATTAATTTTGATAATTATGAATTATCATTTGAATTAGCTCTTAATTCAAGTTTGGGGAATTGAATCTTAAAAGATTCACGTTAGTATGCAATTCAAATATACCTTTAAATCACCTAATACGTCCAGCAATTTAAGTGTATGTTACCAATATGAATTTACTCTGTGATCAGCAAAATAAATCAATTGGACTTTACTCATTTATCTGATTTTAGCTTTACTTCGAGCAGGTAGCAACGGATCTGGGCATGAGTTTAACTTTCCAGTCACATAACACACAAACGAGAATTCGTAATACAAAATTTATTACTCAATACCTACTAATTGACAAGACTACACTGAGAAGACTAAACATGCGCACACACACACACACACACACACACATACATTCATACACACATTCACGGGTTGGAAGGGAAAATGGATAATTGTCTGTCCAAAGTCTGTTAACTAGTTCTGAGATTGCACTAAGAGCACCAACAAAGCAAAGTTAGGGTTTAGCTTTGCTTATATGTGTCTGCGCCGATTCAGTAAAGAGAGGTAGTAAAAGGTAGTTTTACCACTCGGCTTGTCTGGGGAAATCCCGGCTTGCTGATTGGTCAGGCTCGTCCATGGGATGACGAGGTCGGGCTTTCCCGGGCCGTTCGAATGGAGTCTCTCTAGCTTGGTGGTTCGCTTTGGATGAACCGAGTTGGTTACGGAAAGGGCAGTGAGTGTCCTTGGAGTGATGTACATTTACATTTACATTTAGTCATTTTGCAGACGCTTTTATCCAAAGCGACTTACAATTGAGAGTACAACAGCAATTCATTTTTTTTGAGAGACAAACAGACAGAGTAAGTGCTTATAACACCCAGTCACAGGGAGTGTTCAAATTAGTACATGCCAGAAGGGAAGGAATAAACAAGGGGGATGAGAAGAGAGACAGTGAGAGTAATTTTTTTTTTTTTTTTTTTTTTTTTTTTTATGATGAGGTCAGGTATTGCTGAAAGATGTGAGTTTTCAGCAGTTTCTTAAAGATTGACAGAGATCCAGCATTCCGGATATGTACGGGAAGATCGTTCCACCAGCCAGGAACAGAGAACGAGAAAGTTCTGGAGAGTGATTTCGAGCCTCTTTGAGATGGTACCACGAGGCGTCGCTCGCTAGCAGATCTCAGACTTCTAGAGGGTGTGTAGATTTGTAATAGTGAGTGGAAGTAGACCGGTGCCGAGTCTGTGGTTGTTCTATATGCAAGCATCAGTGCCTTGAACTTGATGCGAGCTGCAATCGGTAGCCAATGTAAGAAGATAAAGAGAGGTGTAACATGGGTTCTCTTGTGCTCATAGAATATCAGCCGTGCTGCTGCATTCTAAATCATTTGTAGAGGTTTTATTGTGTTCGATGGAAGTCCAGCCAGAAGAGCATTGCAGTAGTCCAGTCTAGAAATGACAAGGGCCTGGACAAGTAGCTGTGCAGCTTGCTCTGTTAGAAAGGGCTTGATCTTTCTGATGTTGTGTAGTGCAAACCTGCAGGATCGAGCAGTCTTTGCAATGTGATCTTTGAAGGTTAGTTGGTCATCGAGGATTACACCAAGATTTCTGACTGAGGTTGATGGGGTAATTGACGAAGAACCTAGCTGGATGGTGAAGTCATGCTGTGTAGTTGGAGTGGCAGGGAATACAAGCAGTTCAGTCTTTGTCAGGTTGAGCTGTAGATGGTACTCTTGCATCCATGTCGAGATGTCCGCCAGGCAACCCGAGATCCGAGTAGCTACCGTTGGATCGTCTCGATGAAAAGAGAGGTAGAGCTGTGTGTCATCGGCGTAGCAGTGGTAGGAGAAGCCGTGAGCCTGTATGATGGGGCCTAGTGATGTAGTGTAAATGGAGAAGAGTAGGGGACCAAGAACCGATCCCTGAGGAACCCCAGTGACCAGTTGATGTGCTGTGGATACTTCTCCTCCCCAGGCCACCCTAAAAAACCTTCCAGTGAGATAGGATTCGAACCAACGAAGTGGGATCCCAGAGAGGGTAGACAGCAGGATCTGATGATTCACAGTGTCAAAAGCAGCGGATAGATCCAGCAGAATGAGAACTGATGATTTGGATTCAGCTCTTGCAGTCCGCAGGGCTTCCGTGACTGAGAGCAGCGCAGTCTCAGTTGAATGGCCGCACCTGAAACCTGATTGGTTATGGTCTAGTTTGTTGTTTTTCGAAAGAAACAGTGATACCTGGTTGAAAACCACTCTTTCAAGTGTTTTCGCTATGAATGGAAGAAGAGAGACTGGCCTGTAGTTATCAATAAGGGAAGTGTTTAAAGTGGGCTTTTTGAGCAGTGGGGTTACCCGAGCCTGCTTAAATGCTGTGGGGAAGGTGCCTGTGAGGAGAGATGTGTTGATGATGTGCGTGAGTGCCGGCAAGACAGTGGGGGAGATTGCTTGCAGAAGATGAGAGGGTATGGGGTCTAGCGGACATGTTGTTGGATGGCTGGAGAGGAGAAGTTTGGATACTTCTGTCTCAGTAAGGGAGCAGAAGGAGAAAGTGGAGGAATCGGTAGTCGATGCGGTTGGTTGAGGGTTGTGCGTTGGGGGGGCTGAGAACTGGCTACTGATCGCTTTTGTTTTGTTTGTAAAAAATGTGGCAAAATCGTCAGGTGATATTGAGGTGGTGGGAGGTGGTGGAGGGGGATAGAGCAGGGAGTTAAATGATCTGAAGAGCTTACGTGTGTCTGAAGTGTTGTTGATCTTGTTTTGGAAATATGATGATTTGGCAGTGCGGATTTCGGCAGAGAAGGAAGAAAGCAAAGTCTGATACCTGCTCAGGTCTGTCAGATCTTTAGATTTGCGCCACTTTCTCTCCGCTGCCCTGAGTTTGACCCGATGCTCATGGAGAACATCAGACAACCAGGGGCTAGAGGTGGCAGTCCGTGCTGGCCTGGAGGAGAGAGGGCAGATGTCATCTAGACAGGAGGTTAGAGCACTGAACAAGGTATATACACATGCATTCACATCCAAAGAAGAGAAATGGGTAGGTGAGGGAAGGGAGGAGGACACAGCAGAGGAGAGATGGGAGGGAGAAAGGGAACGAAGGTTACGTCGGAAAGTAACCGGTATAGGGGTTGGTTGCACAGAGATAGGAAAATGCAGTTGAGAGTTTAGCTTAGAGTTTATTGCTCTAGTTTAGAGTTATTATTTATGAATAATAATGCTTTGTATTAAAATAAAGGCAATTATATTTGAAGATGTTGGAAGTATTTACTTGCTTATTAAGGGAGTGTGTATATAAATAATTGCAATTATGATTTATTGCTATTATTTATATCAGCTACCAGTAGTAACTGTAGCAGAATTACAGTATCAATGCATTAGAACAAGGGTCCAAATCGTAAAGGGACATTAATTTGTAAGGCAGAACCAGAAACCCATGTAATCATTAACTCGCATAACTTTAAATAGGTATAAATACACAAGCAGAGAATGAAGCCATGAAAAGAGTCAGTAACTGATTTTAGGCCTCACTCATGGGTAAGGCTAGATTTAAGTGGATTTATGGTCAAGACTATTTTTTGGATTAAAATATTGTTCCATATAAAATGATTATTATGTGAAAATATTGTTCCATATGAAATTTAATCTAAGTACTGAATTAAAGACTGAAAATCAACATAAAAAACAAAATATGTTGACCCTAGCAGAGGTGACCTGGTTACCATGGTTCATACACAAACATACTTGCACCCAATTTGTGTATTGGGTGAGGGGGGTCTGTAATGGTTCATTAATCTAATGAAAACTTGTGTGTCTGGTTAAAATTCTACAAAAGAAAAAAAAAATTAAACTCTGCACAATAAAATGTTCATCTAGTCATTGCACTCTGAATTCAATGATTGTGTAGCCTACCCTCCTGTCAAATTACGTATTTGCATACCTTTGCAGACAAACAATGTGGTTTTCCATGTGGCTGTGCAGAGTTGCATACATGTTGCTAGTCAGCAGAAATGGCAAGTTAAATGGTGCACTATGCAAAAATGTTAATTTACTATTTTTAAAGAATTTTCTGGTAACTTTAGAATAGGTGATACTTGTTAAGTATTTACTATGACCTTTCCCTTAATAAATTCCTAATTTTCTGCTTATTAATAGCAAGGTATTTGCTAAATTTAAGAACTGGAAATTATTAGAAATGTAGAATAAGGTATTAATATGAGCTTAATTAGCACTAATAAATGGCAAAAAAAAATTAGTAATATGCGTGCTAATAAGCAACTAATAGGTGTAACCATGAAATAAAGTGTTAACCTTTTTTTTTTTTTTTTTTACTTCTGTTGCTTAACTTTAAAAAAACAGCGATTTTGGTCATATACACCTAGAAGGGCTTAGAGGTAAATCATTTATGGGCTTAATTTTATTTTGTAAAATTAAGTCATCCCTTTTTTTTTAGCAGGGATATGGATGATTGTTTTATTATTAAAGTATTTTTATGCAGTTAATGTGGTGTTGGCCTTGACTGCATTTCTAGTTCGCTGTCTGTCAGTCACTACGAGTTATGTCGTAACAACAGACTGGGGTCTTGCTTGGAGCCCTTATTAGCTCTGATTAAGAGAAAACGCCAATGAAATTTGGCTAGTGGTTAACTAATCCTGAGCCACTCCCCGTAACACGGGTATGAATTGGCGACAGGTGTAACCACAGATTTTGCTTCGGAGCCCAGTGCTGCATGGTTGCTGTACTGGCATTTTCACTAGCAAAAAAAGCTGAAAGAGGAACTTTTTGTGTGGCTGTACGAAACAATCAACAGTGTCCCTGTTCGGTCAGCGATTCTCCTGGGTGTTTCACAAAAGAGCAGTTTCTAAACTCGTGTCTTTCCTTTAAGATGCCGTTTCGGCCATCTACTCTTGGGTTTGGTCGTTACCTGTCTTCAGCCACAAGTGTTGTCTGCAGTGTCTGGGAATCCGGCACACTGAGGACATGTTCAGGGAGGGGTTATGTGCTCATTGCGAGTTATGTTACTTTCAGCCTGTGGTCAAACCTTGCCTTTTTATGGGCCGGGGTGCCAGTGTCCAGGCATGTTGTTGTCACAATAGATGCTTCCTCCTTGGGCTGGGGCACCACATGCAACGGGCAGGCAGCCTCTGGGCACTGGACAGGGCCTCGACTGCTTTGGCACGTCAGCTACATGAACAGCTACTGGCAGTTCATCTAGCTTTGTGACAGTTCCGGCCACTGTTGCAGGGCAAGCACGTGTTGGTTCGCACAGACAACACTGTGACTGTTTTATCAACCACCAAGTGAGCCCACTCCCAGTGAGCCTTCTGCCGCAGACACTCTAGGACAGGAAGGACAAGGAACAGGTCATCAGACAACTCACGCTCATCGCAGCAGCTCCCCAACCCCCGGAGAATACCACTGAGGAAGGTCCTCCTCTCTCAGGGGTACAGCACCCTCTGGCACCCACCACCCGACCTGTGGAACCTCCATGTGTTGCTTCTGGACAGGAGTCTGTTCATTGAATTGTGTTCCTCGTGCAGAGAAAACCACTGAAGATGCTCGATTGCAGTAGTGCTTTTTTTCCAGTAAGAGAAACTGGAGTGTAGACTGTCACCCTCCACTCTGAAAGTGTATATGGCTGCTATTGCAGCACATCCAGTCTTTGGCAAAGCACAGTCTCGTCGTAAGGTTCCTAAGGGGTGCCAGAAGGCTAAATCCTTTTAGGTCACCCCCAGTGCTATTCTCCGGCGCCTCTCTGGCAGACATTTCCAGAGCTGCAGGCTGGGTGACACCAAATACCTTTACTGGCCATATGGCTGATATGTTTATATATGTGTATTCCACGATAAGATTCCCGTTCTGTCTGTCTCCGCTGTCAGCTGTTACCATCAGGATTAGTTAACCACTTGCCAAATTTCATTGCCGTTTTCTCTTAATCAGAGCTAAGAAGATCCCCAGTCTGTCGTCACAACATAACGTCTCCATTCCCTCCATCAGGAAACAAGGGTTTCATACGTAACCGAGACGTTTTGGTGTTATATTTTTACGCAAAGCATTGTCCATCATTTATCTTAACAGTATATGGTTTAAAACAAATTATTCGTAAAGGTTTTGAAAGTGCCTATCTCTATAATGAGGGTTAAACTAATAGTTAAATGATGGGCTGTAATTTGTGAGTGAGTTCAGCCTTCCTCAGCATTTATTAAAACCCTTAATGCACACAAAATCCGCACTGCTTCATAGCAGTGTTCGAAGTCCCATCATTCATCATGTTCTTTATGTAAAAAAGATGAGTATGTTTACATTGGTACTTTTTGTAACTGCTCACCACAATTACTAACCTTTAAAGCAGACTTCTACATTTAAAATGTCTTATTAAAGTACTGAATTAAAGACTGAAAATCAACATAAAGCTTTGGACACAAAAATCTGTGTAACTGGCCAAAGACGGCAGCCCAGAAACATCTCACATTCCTAAAATGTAAATTCTGTTGTAATTTTTATGTTGTTAAATCATACATTTTTAAATGTATCATACATTTTTAGAGCCGACTCTACTGGCAGCACTTGCTTGAAAGAGCTGTTCTCAAAGAAGAGAATTTGATTGGATGATAAAGTGAAGTCACTGGCAAACTACCAGGAACAGTGTTAATTTCAATTTAAGAGTCCCACTTGATATGAAGACATCTCTCTCTCTTTCTCTGTCTGTGTCTGTGTCCTTTGTCTGTCTGTCTGTCTGTCTGTCTCTGTGTGTGTTTGCACAAACGCTGCAGAGAATTTGAGATTTTTTTTAAGAACACATAAGGGAGTTGTACCAGCTGCACTGATAAAGTATTTGTTTTGCAATGTGATATACAGTGAATAAGCTAATTTCAAATCCTATTTTCAGTTAAAATAACTAAATGAATAAATAGATATATAAATAATAATAATATATTAAAAGATTTCCTATATTCCGTAAGATAAATTTTTTTGCTATGCTGTTACCTAAAAATATCTAGAAACTAGCATAAAGTAGGAATTATGTAACAACAAAATGTGACACTGGACAAAGATATCTGTGAAAAGGGCATTTGTCCCTAAATCATTAAAAAGGGTGTGAATTTCCACCTGATACTAAATGTTGCCCTGTAACATAGCCTGATGCACACACATTTTTATAGGGGATATTATATATATCAGTATTTATTTATATATATATATATATATATATATATATATATATATATATATATATATATATATATATATATATATATATATATATATATATATATTCAATGTTTGAAATATAAATGCATCAAAAAATTGCATCTAGACGGCTCCTTTAAATAAGCGGTGTCGTAGCGCCTTCATGAATGAAGCCACGTGATCAAACATCATATGACGTCTGATGATTTCAGTACAAGAGAAAGCGAATCCGAGCAACAATAACACATTTACACATCGGATTTCACGCAACCACGTTTGGATCCTCTAACTACAAATACACGCTCATACAGAAAGGCATCTGTTGTTAGAGGTAAGTCGACTCGATTATTGTTACATCGATTGTGTGGCAGTGGTGTTGTGCTGAGTGTGCACGCACGCATCCACTCACCCCCTTTACATAGGCAGCATATATAAAATATAGTCTATCATATACTTGAAGCAGCTGTATAAACTCACGTGCATTTATTATTCAAAATGCAAACGAGCTGCTGTGTATCATAAACACATATAATAAGCGTGACCGGAGTCGCAGACGCACAGCCTATGGGGATTCCCTGTGTGAATTAGAGGCATTATAGTGACAGCTAGGGGGATGTGCAGAAATGTGTGCGCGCACACACACACATACATCAGCACAAAGCTGCTGTTTCATCATAAGGGCGCCGTGCGCTTCAGCACCAGGTAGGGCGCGTGTTTGTCATACGAAATATGAATTTATGCTGGATTCATAAAATCATATCTACATGGGCGAATAAAGTATTTTGTTATACAGTCTTTCCATCACAAATTTGACAAGTAAAACATCGGGGTGAAAGAGCGTTTCATTTGTTCGAACGCTATTCCGATATCTTTCCCGTAGGCATGGAAAAGTGAATCGCTTTGTTTGTTTGAATCGGATTGTAGATGCTGATTCATCATAATACAGCTCGGTTCATGCATGCTTCTAGCTCGGGTTATCG
>NC_056708.1:14426484-14456484 GCF_018831695.1 Puntigrus tetrazona | reverse complement strand
CCCCTCCTAGGAGCGACTCCTGGCGCTCCACAACACAAAACATAACTGTGAGCTTGGGAGGGGTTTCGGGAGGAGTCAGCACACTGAGACCAGGGAGGAAGAGGCGGTGGGAGGAGCCAGGGTGAAGGCAGGGAGGAGTCTGGGGCGGGGGCGATCAGAGCCCAGCCATGATGGTCAGTGGTGGAGCCAGCCGGCGGAGGAGAGCCATGGAGAGGTGCGGTCATCAACCCCATGGAGCCGACCCGGCGGCGGCGGAGCAGGTGGTCCGGGAGACTGAGGCGGGGCGGAGGCGGAGGCCGAGAGCCAGAGGCGACACAGCGGCGCTGGAGGTCCTAGGCGATACCGCGAGACTTGGCGGCTGATGCGGAGAGCGAGGCGAGAAAGGGCGCGGCGGAGCCAGGCGACAGAGGACTGAGGTGGAGCCGGGGAAGGAGGAGCCTGACAGCAGAGCGGAGGGATGGAGGGACGAGGCGGCCCGGCTGGAGAGTGGAATCCTGAGGCGACCGGATGGTCGGCGACCGACCAAGCGTAGCCGGAGAGCGATGGAGCCTGGTGAAGCTGGTGGAATGGCGAGAGCACGGTAGAGAGGAGGGAGCTAGGAGCCTAAAGAAGCCGGCGGGTCTGGCCGAGGTGGAGTCTGGGACTCGGGGCGGGGCGGTGAAGCGAGGATCCTTCTACACGGCGGCGATGGAGACTGGCAGACCCGTGGCGAGCTCCAGGTGGAGGAGGAGGATGAGTGCAGGGGCTGCTGGGATCCATTGACGACGTGTAGCAAGGGTGGGAGGGTGGGATAACTTGAGGCTTTGCACGAGCGCGGGCACTGGAGGCTTTGCAGAAGCGGGCACTGGAGGCTTGGCACGCGGCGCGGGCACTGGAGGCAGCACAGGCGCGGGCACTGGAGAAGCAGCGGCACGAGCGCGGGCACTGGAGGCTTGGCACGCAGCGCGGGCACTGGAGGCTTGGCACGAGGCGGGCACTGGAGGCTTGGCACGAGGCGCGGGCACTGGAGGCTTAGCACAGCGCGGGCACTGGAGAGCTTAGCTGAGGCAGGCGGGCACTGGAGGGCACGCAGGCGCGGGCACTGGAGGCTTGGCACGAGGCGCGGGCACTGGAGGCTTGGCCACGGCGCGGGCACTGGAGGCTTAGCACGCAGGCGCGGGCACTGGAGGCTTGGCACGAGGCGCGGGCACTGGAGGCTTTACGGCAGGCGGCCATGTTGGAAGCGGCGCAGGGCAGGCGGCCATGTTGGAAGCGGCGCAGGGCAGGCGGCGACCATCTTGGGAAGCGGCTCTGGGCAGGCGGCGACCATCTTGGGAAGCGGCTCTGGGCAGGCGGCGACCATCTTGGAGAAGCGGCTCTGGGCAGCGGCATCCATCTTGGGAAGCGGCTCTGGGCAGGCGGCATCCATCTTGGGAAGCGGCTCTGGGCAGGCGGCATCCATCTTGGGAGCGGCTCTGGGCAGGCGGCATCCATCTTGGGAAGCGGCTCTGGGCAGGCGGCGACCATCTTGGGAAGCGGCTCTGGGCAGGCGGCCATGTTGAAGCGGCTCTGGGCTGGCGGCGACCATCTTGGGAAGCGGCTCTGGGCAGGCGGCGACCATCTTCAGGAAGCGACTCTGGGCAGGCGGCATCCATCTTGGGAAGCGGCTCTGGGCAGGCGGCATCCATCTTGGGAAGCGGCTCTGGGCAGGCGGCATCCATCTTGGGAAGCGGCTCTGGGCAGGCGGCATCCATCTTGGGAAGCGGCTCTGGGCAGGCGGCATCCATCTTGGGAAGCGGCTCTGGGCAGGCGGCATCCATCTTGGGAAGCGGCTCTGGAGCAGGCGGCGACCATCTTGGGAAGCGGCTCTGGGCAGGCGGCGACCATCTTGAGAAGCGGCTCTGGGCGAAGAGGCGGCGACCATCTTGGGGAAGCGGCTCTGGGCAGGCGGCATCCATCTTGGGAAGCGGCTCTGGGCAGGCGGCATCCATCTTGGGAAGCGGCTCTGGGCAGGCGGCATCCATCTTGGGAAGCGGCTCTGGGCAGGCGGCATCCATCTTGGGAAGCGGCTCTGGGCAGGCGGCATCCATCTTGGGAAGCGGCTCTGGGAAGGCGGCCATCTTGGGCAGCGGCTCGGGAGAGGCGGCCATCTTGGGCAGCGGCTCGGGAAAGCGGCCATCTTGGGCAGCGGCTCGGGAAGGCGGCCATCTTGGGCAGCGGCTCGGGGAAGGCGGCCATCTTGGGCAGCGGCTCGGGAAGGCGCCATCTTGGGCAGCGGCTCGGGAAAGCGGCCATCTTGGGCAGCGGCTTCGGGAAGGCGGCCATCTTGAGCAGCGGCTCGGGAAGGCGGCCATCTTGGGCAGCGGCTCGGGGAAGGCGGCCATCTTGGGCAGCGGCTCGGGGAAGGCGGCCATCTTGGGAATAAATGCAGTGTCTTCTTCCTCCATAATACCCAACGTGAGAGCTGACCCCACAGTCACTAAACCAAACTCAATAAAGTGTGCCAGTGATTCCACGTGGACCCTCTCGAACAAGTTGTGTTTTGAGTGGCTGATTTATTCCTCGTGAAAAAAATTCAATTAGCAAACAGTCCGGTAAATCAGAGAAGTAAGCCAGGTCCAGAAATTCCTGAGTATAATCCTCAAGTGATGGTGCCCTGCTTGAGGGTTAGCAAAGACATTACAAGGTGCATACCTGGCCATGGTTGTGAAAAGCCGCTGGATCCTGGTGTGAGGTTGCATTCTGTCACGAATGAGCGGTCTGAGGCGTGCGGATCCATGTGCAGGCTTTTATTAAAGCGAAGGCATGGTCATAACAGGCAGGCGTCGAACAGGGCTAACAGATATATAGGAGGTGAGGCAATAACAAAATCCAGAGACAGGCGGAGGTCAGGTCAGGCGGCAAACAATCAGAGAATCAGAATACAGACAGGGTCAAAACCAGAGACAATAATCCACGAAACGATATAACTACAATACAACAGGCGAAACAATGCAACCTGCAGTTGAGGTGGCTTGCTGCAGTATTTATAGTCCTCTGACAGGAAGTAGCAGCAGAGGGAGTGATCGCGTAGATCACCCAGAGAGTCAGGAGCTCCCTCTGCTGGCTTGGTGACAATAACATTTTAAATAATTATTTAATTATTTACTAATTATTTTATTTTCATACAAAATTATTTTTACACTTAGTTGTATTCACACTTCTTGATCCCTTCTTAATCATATATTATTGTTTGATAATATTTTTGGAGGATTATTGTGAATTTCTTGGTTTTATAATGCTGTGCAATATCTATAGAAGCCTTATGAGTTATTTTTACCATTAAAATAAAATGAACAGCACAGTTCATGGCATACAGCTGATCATTTAAGCGCTTAATGATTCATAATGTGACAGAAACTGTCAGTATTACAGAAATAATGTGATCAGCCAGAGATAAGTGTGTTAATATAATGTTCATACGCTCTACATATTGTGTGTTATTTAACATCATATATTCAGTAAAGCAGACAGCTTTATTACAACATTATTAATGTCGCTACATTAATAATTAATAATGTATCTCAGAGATACTGCTGACCTGGCAACCCTTGATAAAATGATTAACAGTTAATGTGAGTAATATATATAAATAAATAGGGCACTGTATGCCTTAAATTGTTTAATTGTTTAACCCCTAATCGTGTGTAATATATTAGCTTTAGCATTTTACCCCGATGCGCTAATCATCTAAACCTAGCACTGACTTTTTACTATATGAACTAATTTAGATTCAGAGGCGGGAAGAACAAACAGAGAATGAAGAGTAAAGGGAGATAGAGACAGGTTACGTCTCAAAATCAGCTCATTTCTTCCTCAAAGAAGATGGGATCCGGCTAGCTGAGCTAGTCAAGATCTGAAACAAAACCTCTGTAATGAAGACAAGGAGGCTACGTTCGAATCCATATTCAGAGTTCAGAGGGCAGGTAGAGAGTCGGCAAACAGGTTCGTGGAAGAGTCCGTAGGGAAGGTAGTTAGGCAGGTAATGTGTCAAACAAACATACAAACAGTCCAATCTGACAATCTAATCAAGAACAGGTCAACAGGCAGAAATCACACACAGAGTCACGGGTCAGAATCAAACATAAAAACACTCAGTAAAGCAGAATAACTGGTACTACTTCTCGTAGAGCCTACTGTGAGCTCAGGATATATGCTGGCCAACAGAGTTAGTGGAGATGAGTCAATATTTAGGAGAAGGCTCTCTGCCGGTGTGGCGTTACGTTCTCCTGCTTCATTTAGAGAAGCTTTCTGAGAAACCCAGGCCTCTGTTCTGCCCGAGGCAGCCTGCTTTAACCCTGTTTCTGTGGAGAAATACAGCAAAACTAAAACAGGCGTACAGGAGCACTTCCTGTCTACAAGAGTTGTGGCTGAAGTAGGATCAGCATGCTCTGAAATCACAGCTAATGAAAGAAGAGACATCTTTCATGAAAAAAGATCAGGTCTGAGTTGTTTTTGGACTGGAGAAAGCAGTTCATAGTTCATCTTCCCAAAAGAAGATCCTCGTCCACTTGTGCTTTTACTCAGCCGGACACACAGCCACGTGTTTAACATTGAGCTGCTGCTTCTTCTGAGATATACACATCCATGAGTGTGCTTTTAGTGGTGGATGATATATCTTCATATCTCCAGTCAGTGAGATATCTGATATGCTCGATATGTGTGTGTCTCACAGGAGAGAGACTTTAGATATAATTTAGATATTTCAAGCAACTTTTACAAAAGCGCCTTGAAGAAAACATTACTTTTTCTGTCACTTCCTCTCAAAATGGTCGTAGGTTTATGTGACTTTTGTTCTCACCTGATTGACTATCATCTGATACACTACACTGTTCAGGATGCTCTTCTCAAGTTAGTAGAGAGGAGGAAAAGTTGATCTTGAGTTACAAACTCAAATTTCAGCCCAATGTAAGTCAATGTTTTAACAGCTTCAGTTCACAATGTTATTAGTTACCCTTGTAAAACTTAACCATGTTATCAACACAAATATAATCACTGGTTACTAAAGTTAAACCATGATAATCATAAGTTAACCATGACTTTGCTACACTTACCATATTTTAACCACAGTATTTGTAATAAAACTTCTATAGAAAGCGGTAATGAAACAAATGGCAATAGTGATGACACTGATTTAGAGCCAGGGTATTTGTTCTGCTAAACAAAAAGCACCAAAATGGTCTACTGTAGGAGGTCTCCCTATGCCTTGGAGAGGGAGGACAGGAACTATATATCTACATGCAGTCTTATACACAAAAGATTGATTGCACTGTTTGCATTAGAAGTATTTTTGTTGTATGCCACACACCCTTGTTTTCCTACTCCTGTCTGGAGAAGCGGTTTCTGCTCTTCTAGAAGTCAGGCTTGGAATTTGCACTTAAATCTGTTGTTCTGTTTGCACTTTTAGCTGGAAGGCAAACAGTGTGTCATGGCTTGTCAGCCATAGTCAATATTAACAGTTTTTAAAAGGTCCATTTGACTGAAACCTTTTTAGGTTGTAACCAAACTCTGCAAGGCTGCGGCTCTCAGGACTGATGTCTGCTTTACCTGATATAGCCTAGAAATAACAGTTCAACATCTATATTAATAACTATATTAATCTAATTAAGTGACAAAACTTCAGAAAGGGGTCCACATTAAACATACCTTTACTCTGCTAACTCTCATGCCTGAGTGCTTGAAGGTTGCCAATGAGACAGTTTTGTCCTCTGGCTTATCTCTGAAGAAACAAGTAAAACCCTGTCTTTACCTGATCGCCTCCTCCTGGGCTACATTACTGAGCCAAGTGACAAGTGAGATGCTTGCTTTTCAAGATTTTATTGGTTCAACAGCAAGTATTAAGCTTTTCTGTTAATGACTAGTCACGTTGAGGTTTCATTTTAGTGACTGAGCTACTGTTTCGGCAGTGATATTATAAAGGGCATTTACTGAATGGAGCCATCAACACAATCGACCCACAGCACTCCCAGGTCAAAGCTCACATGCTTGTGGCCATTGGGACAGACAGCCATTGATTGCCAGTCTGTACCAGCTGGGTTGGAGCGAGTGACACCAATTCTGCAACAGACAATGATGGTTTCTTCAAATGCATAGTTTGAGTTACATCACAAAACCCCATTCATGACAGGTTAATTGGTTTTACTAATACTTGTATTGGAACTATTCAGCTCACCTTTGATACAAGTTCCCTTGATAGTTGACACCAAAGACGCTGCCATCAGTTGCTACTTCGACCATGGAGAGAAGTCCAGGAATATTCATAAATTCTCCAGACCCAGAACAGACATTATTAGACACATTCTGCACAAGACAAGAGACAATCCAGTCACATCACGAAACATTTGCTGCTATGCTTCAGTATCTTTATTTTTATTTCCCATTTGTAATTTAAAAGAGTCTGGTGTACTTGTACTCGCTCATATTTAACAGCATGTCATTTAAACTCTCAATGCCATTACCCTTAGGATGTAGATTTGGTCATTGCCATTCACTCCCAACAGCTGTCATGCCCACAGCTATAATGCTTCAGCTTTTCAGAAGTTGAAACCAAGAGTATTGCTGGATGGCCATTTGTTGTTAGCATCCATATTTAAACAGAATATGTCATCATTCATGCTGACACCTGCAATGATCTGATCACCTCCAGCATCCACCTGTTTGAGAAGCCCTAGCACCACAAGCAACAAGCTAGATGAACAATTAATTCTTACAGGAAAAGACAAAAAGGATGCTTTTGGGACTATTATAATAATATTTTGAGATTTTAACATGCAGGTCAAGGATGTTTAAACATTTTGTCATGCTCTAACTTCACCTGAAACTGAGCAGAAGGAACCGCTCTGATACTTGAAGATGTTGTTTGCTACATTCCTCCCAACTGACCAGCAGGACCGACACTGAAGTGCTTTAAAGACCCGCTGATCTTTGCCAGAAGACATTATCAAGCAGAAGAACAAACCGCCCGTTCTGATTGTTCCACGCCAACCACTGGACCCAACCCAGTGTCTGTCTGCTTCAGGTTACCGC
Source organism: Puntigrus tetrazona (assembly GCF_018831695.1). NCBI lineage: Eukaryota > Metazoa > Chordata > Actinopteri > Cypriniformes > Cyprinidae > Puntigrus > Puntigrus tetrazona. The sequence continues at coordinate 14,449,440 of NC_056708.1, read as the reverse complement.
TCATCAAGTACAGTCTAAAGCTGAAAACACGGACAGAGGAATCTGTAATTGCAAACAGTGACTCTTAAGTGGGTTATTACTTTTTATACAGAATAAAAACTAATAAAGGGATTTCCTTTTTACCCAGATTGTGAAAAAACTGGCAGCTGAAAAGTGTAAGAAGCTCTGATAAACCTTCATTGTGCCACAAAAACAGCTTGTTGTTTAAACCTATCCAGAGTCAGAAACAATTTAAGTGAACTCAGTACAAATAAGGCTAAAACATGCCCAGTAATTAAAAAGAAGACAACCTTGACTCGTCAGATCAGAATCCAGCAGTAAGAGTAGATTCGTCTCTTTAGTGAGTTACAGCAAAATCTCCAGTGTTTAACTACACTCTGAGTTCTATAGCACAGAAACACACAAACTTAAGGAGATAATTAAGTGATTAATTAGGTGTTAATTGACCGTTAATGAACTACAGATCCTCTGTTACATGTCAGCAAAAAAAATGATTAAGGTAATTTGGTGATGCATTAGCTCATTTAACATTAAATAATTAAAAAATTAAATATTTATTGCTGGATTTCTGTTCATGAATCGCCTTTTATGTCAAATGTCAAGACTTATAACAAAGGAAAGCTAAATAGCCATAAAAATAAAACTGCATTAAACAGTTTTGTGCCAATTTAAACTTACATAACCCACTGCACACATGTGTGCCTGGGGGCCCATGCTGGCTTTATGCAGACATAGTGGGCTAGGGCCAGTCCACGCCAAACCTTAACTGGTGCAGTGCAAACTTGCCCAAGCTTCTGGCTCACCACAGGGTCTCAACACTGAATCTGACAAAACAGGATACAGAGCATGGAACAAGCTTCAAATGGATTTAAATTTAAATTTTGGATTAAAAATTTTATTTGAATCCCCGATTAAATTCTAATTATCTAACAAAGATTTATTTTTTTAATAAATAAGAATAAAAATTTTCACAATCGTCTGTGGTCATATTTATCGAGAGGGTACCAATATGTTTGACCATGACTGTATTTCAGGGGCAAATCCAAATGAACTACAGTGATTACATAGCCTTCGTTTAAAACCTATTTTACCCAATTTGGTTACACAACATGCTTTTTTTCAATATGAAGACTCCAAAATAGTTTTTTGATTAATTAGCATATGATATCATCCTTTGTATAGCAATCTTTCTAAAACCACTTTAATAGGAACATAAAAGACTATATTTTTGTCAATGTAATTAATCAAGCCGTAACCATTCCTTCTGCTATGTTATATAAATTTGATGTTTGTGCAACTGATCTCTAGTTATGATATGTGATATGGAATGATCTTTTCCATTTTTTTCTTACTCTATTTTACCAGAAGGGTATTTTGTTTCACCTCAATAACTATTATGTATCTGACAGCATAATGATCTCTACTTTTGCGGTTTGATCAAGCTCCTCCAATTTGCATTGTCTAGCTAAACTTTGAGATACTGTAGGTAAATTTACTGTTGACCTCACAAAACTATTTTCTTTGCTTTCATTGAAGTATGCTAGATCCTTGCCATTTTAGTATTCTTTCCACAGCCTTCCCATTGTAAATATTCAGTTTATGCATAATTATGAAACAACATTTACAAACATAAAAACATACATTTTTACTGTTGTACACTTTCTATGTATTTTAAAGTTTAAAATGTTCAAATTGCTACATTATTTAATTAATAATTAAGATATTCAGTATCCAGTCGCTTGAAGCTGCAAAATTTTAATTTTGTAATGAGTGCGTCCAGTCCGGACGTGGGCTTTACTGTCCAGTGAACAATTTTTTGGTTCCCAGAACTTTGTGGGAACATTAGTTTTTGATAGGTTGAGGAACGTTCTCACAATGTTACAAAACATTCTCAGTAGCTTCCCAAAACATTCCTCTAACCTTCCTCTAAACTTTCCTAGCTAACCAAAAGGAACGTTCCTACACAAAGGTTCCCAGAACGTTCTCTTAACCTCTTTACTCCGATCCCGCTGCTGTAGGTCAACATGATCTCAAGCATTTCCGCAAAAGCGTTGTTTTGTAAAACATGAAATTTACTTACGTTTTTCACAGGCACTAAAACATAACTTTAAGCATCTAAAGCGTACAAATCGCATTTTCAGCATTTAAACACTGATGTGTTGACTACTCCTAAAATGGATCTCCTAAATCCAAGTTCTTATTCTGCGATCTTCATCTCTATCCTGAGCAGCGAGACTAGTGACCGTAAACACCCAACAAACACAGAACATTCTCTCTAACGTTTCCCATGTGGTCATTTTTTGTGAACCGACTAAGAACATTCTAGAAGCGTTCCCTGTAGGTTCTTTTTAAAATAACCTAAAGAGAACGTTCGCTTTTGGTTATTTTCAAGTTTAATTTTATAACCTAGAGAGACCTTGCCAGAACTAGGATTCATGTGGTGGACTGTCATGATTTTGGCTAACGGAGGACACTACAGGACATGAATGTTGCTCATCAGAAAGGATTTTTAAGTGGGTATAAGCAAAGCCGGGTATCAGTGAGCTGCCGCAGATATTATTTTCACATATCATTTTCTTCTGTTTGTAGTGTGGGACCAGAGATCAATTATTAAGCCACGACTTTTTAAAGTTGTTTTTAAGCGAAGTTTCAGTTTACCTTTCAGATGCTTAGTGAATGTAGATGTTATATTATTTTATATTTATCTGATTCAGCTTAAGATCACGTTGGAAGGACCCTTACTGCATAGCGTTAATCAATAGCATTAAAGTGAACCTTAACCACTCCAACGTGACCTTAAGTATAATAATATAAGTTTGTGCATTTATATTAACAATGCTTGGTGCACAAACTCTGTTATCGTTAGGAGACACTGCTCAGCTAACCTAGAGTTTCTCATGGTTAAGAGTAGACTGTTTTATCTGCCACGGGAGTTCACTTCCACCATCATAACTGCTGCTTATATTCCTCCCAATGCTGATGCCAAGCTTGCTATGAAAGAACTTCATGCAGCCATCAGTAAACAACAGTCTACTCACCCGGAGGCTGCATTTATTGTTCTGGGGATTTTAATCACTCCAACTTGAAGACAAGTACTCCTAAATTTCATCAAAACGTTTTCTGTCACACCAGAGAAACAAAACTTTGGACCATGTATACACAAACATGGCTGAAGCCTATGCTGTGACCCCCTCCCCATCTAGGACAATCAGATTACCTTTCTTTGTTCCTCACCCCCAAATACTCCCCCTCATCAACCGTGTGAAGCCATCAGTGAGGACCATCAAAGTCTGGCCAGCGGGGCTGACTCTACACTCCAGGACAGGTTTCAACACACAGACTGGAGTATGTTTGCTTCCCCAGGCTACCTGTGGCTCTCATACGGATATAGACCACTACACTTCCTCTGTTCTGGATTACATCAACACCACCATAGACAGTGTCACTACCCAGAAACAGATCACCACATACCCAAATCAGAAGCCATGGATGAACAAGGAGGTGCGCCTTCTGTTGAAAGCACGCAACACTGCCTTCAGATCAGGTAACGCACCGGCCTACAGCACTTCCAAGGCTGTGTGCTGAGCCCCCTTCCTCTACTCCCTCTTCACCCACGACTGCAGACCTATGTTTGGATCTAACTCCATCATCAAGTTTGCAGACGATACTCATTGTGATCGGTCTCATCAGCAACAACGATGAGACTGCCTACAGGAAGAGGTCCAGCATCTGGCCACATGGTGCAAAGAAAACAATCTGCTCCTTAACACCACCAAAACCAAGGGCTCATTGTGGACTTCAGGAAAGTGAGAAGAGGCACACATGATCCCATCCACATCAATGGGATTGCTGTTGAGCCAGTCCCGTGCATCAAGTTCCTGGGAACCCACATCTCGGAGGATCTGTCCTGGACCACCAACACCTCCAGCCTGATCAAGAAGGCTCACCCAGCGTCTTTTCTTCCTGAGGAAACTTAAGAAGAACCAGCTGTCCTCAGCCATCCTGGTGAACTTCTACCGCTGTACAATAGAGAGCATCCTAACAAACTGTGTCACAGTCTGGTATGGGAGCTGCTCTGTTGCTGAGCGTAAGGCACTGCAGCGGGTGGTGAAAATTGCCCAGCGCATCACAGGAACTCCACTTCCATCCATCGAGGAGATCCAGAAGAGACACTGTTTGCGTCGAGCACGCATAGTATTCTTAAGGACTCCTCTCACCCTATACAAACTGTTTTCCCTCCTGCCATCCGGCAGGCAGTTCAGATTCCCCAGGACTAGAACAAGTAGACTGAGGAACAGCTTTTTTACCAGAGCTATCTCACTACTGAATTTCTACCCCCACTGACTTCTGACCCACCCACCCCCATCCCCACCCCATTAAAATAAAATAAAAATATACAATGCACTGTTAACATTCACTCGCACTCCACTGTACATAAACATATTGTAAATGTATGTACATATCCTTTTGTACATACTCTTGTAAATTTGTATACACTGTTTCACGTGCGCAAATCTCCTGCACCTTCTACCTTATTCAGTTTATCCTCAGGTAAGGTAAAGTAAGTCGAGTCTGTCCTATCTCTAATAAGCATTTAATCATACTCACAAGACAGGTCACAGAAGACTTCTCCGTGGTCTGTTCTGCTCTAGTCTTGAAATCAGAGTCTTTGGCAGGTGAGCGTGTTGGTTATAATAAGATCTAGTTTTATTATATATAGGTTAAATACATTACAAATAAAACACTGATATAAAATAGAAATAAAAACAAAGTTCTATAATTTGCTAGAGCTCGGCCGTTCGGAGGCATCGTGGCGAGGCTGTCTGGCATCGGAGGAGCGTGTCGCCGAGGTGCAGCGTTGTCTTCTGGTTCACTTCTAGGGTGCAACCCCTATATAGACTACAGGTACAAGTCAACACTTTTGGGAAAGTCCCGTACAGCTGAGACCTCCTCTCTCAAGAAGCCCACTATAAAAACACAGCCATCTTATCAGTCTGCTCTTCTGCGAAGATCTTTCTAAGATGTCCTCCTCTCCGCGTCCGGGAACTCAGCACTCCAACGGTAACATTCCTATTCTTCAAAGTTCTTACTAATACATATTTTATCTGACTATACTTCAACTAAATGCTACATATATTATACCCTAATGTCTTTCTCAATAAACTACTTTTACACATGATGATGTGATGGTCTTTCTTTCTACTATTCAATATGAATACTATTCAAGTGAATACAATACCATGTGTACTGTGTATCTTATTAATACTTATCAAATAAAGAATGCAATATTCTGTGTGGTCTCTTCTTCTTGATAAATCAGTAACACATCCCAATGTGTTTTCAATACAAGGTATCACTCAAATAAACAAGGCAAACTTACAAAATTGGGAAAGCGTCCTGCTTTCCTCAACACCCCAGTCTTGGAAGTTTGCTGTAGTCTTTACTCTCTTATCTTAAAGTTTATGTATGAAACATAACACATTTTGTCTTTGTCATACTTGCTCAGTTTGACATACACTTGTCCTGTTTCTGTTAGGACATTAATTTGAAATACGTTAAAATACAGATCAACCCAAGGTCATCTGTTTCTAGGTCTCACAATTTCGCTTACAATAATTCTCTTTTTATACCATCTCTCAATTAGCCAAATCTCAGTGCTTTGTTTCATAAAAGTTAAATATTGTCTGAGTTTAACTCTCATTGGATTTCTATTGTTAATTTCGCAACAGCATGTCCCAATTTTAAATGTGTCTTAGAGTCTTCTCAAATTAACGTCGGCCTCTTCCATTGATTAGACATGTGACTTTTGACTAATCGTTTGAAATGATGGATCTGGGATAGAATCCCTGCCCATAGGCCGTCTTCGTCATTTTGAAACTCTGTTGGGACACTTGTGTTTTGTGGAGATTATTCTGTCATCTCCAGTGATGCCAATGTTTTTCATCTATAAAACCTAATATTCCTTCACATTTCACCAATCATATAACATTGTTGTTATATTTACCATATAATTGATATATTGAAACATATCATCTTTTATCCAATCCTTAGAAGCACTTAAGTCATTGTATAAATCTCTGACCTCTGGGTGGACCACTCTTAACGTACTTTTACATTTGTAGAAATATGTCTGTACTCAGACTTCAACATGTCAAATGTTTTTCTACAGTACTCCTCTCTTTCATCATCATCACCGTACAAGATAATAGTTTTGATTCTCTTAAAGCAATTTTTGCACAAGTCACACATAACAAATCCAGCTTTTGAATATATAATACCTGATGACAAGTCATACATTCATCCTCTCTAACAGTGATCCAGTAACTCTGATATCGTGACAACAGTTGGCCTTTTGCTGTTCGTTTAAGTTCCTATAAAAAAAGCATATTTCTGAACATTTTATTCCATTTTTGTTCACATACTGTTACCAAATAGCAGTATATATATATATATATATATATATATATATATATATATATATATATATATATATATAAACATACATTTCTTGATAATATAAAAGATAGCGATTACCAGTAAGTACGAGAAATGGTCAAGTCCATTTAAGTTTCCAGTAACCTCTGTGTGAACATCCTGCTGTAAGACAAGTCTGATCTGGTCAATGTTAGGGAGTTCTTCTGTCCAACCTCCTAAGCGCATGTAACTCGATATGAATTCACGGCAGCAACAATTTTATCAGGTGTACATGAAGTGGCGTCGAATACAAATTACTAATAGGGGTTGTCTTTCACCTCTCCTACATTTTTAGCAGATCTACAGATCTTGCCACAAATCATGCAATGATTAATATCATACAAAATTGCACATTATCCATCTTAAGGTTCTATAGGTGCTTACTGAAACCTCCTAGAATTAAGACTTTTTCAGTAACTTTCTTGTTCACTATAGACCACAGGCTTTTAGACTCCAGTAAGTTCCCCCTTTCTTGGAAATACTGCGTTTAGCCAGCATAAAATATAGTGAGACGGAGGCATACATCACCCATTTTCTTGAATGTTATAATTCCACAGTCACAGCAGCAAATACATTCATATCAGTCTCTATGGGTTCAGATAGCAGTCTACTAATGCCTTGAGTTAATATCATTCCTTTTCTCATTGCTATCCACTGTCTGATTCAGACATTGCCAGTGCGCTATCCCTACTTGTTTTATGTCTTCAAAAAATACCTCACAGTCAATACGTTTTTAAAGTTAGCAATTCTTGCCGCTTTCATTTCCTCTACCCGTTTCTGCTGAGTTTGTACAGAGGCCTTGATAATTCATCCATATTATAATACGGAATTTCCTCAGGAATTGCTTGCGTGATTATACTATAATCATTCTTGTATCTCATTCTAACTAGAGGTATAGGATAATACTTATTCAGTCGGGTATTGTTGTATTACACCCTTGTGCCTAGATTTGCTAAATTGTAGCTCTCTTTTTTGTTCTATAACCTTAATGGGGACTATTTTCTCCCTCTTACTTGTTGCGTCATCTTGCAACAGATCAAATAACCTAAACTGTATTACCATTTGATCAGTTTCAACAAACTAAATCTGTTATCAACCTTTTCACAATAGTGGCTCTTTTTAAAATAATTTGAATCACTACTCCTTCGAAGCCTTTTTAAATCCTTGTCTGTTTAAAGACACTAGCCAATGCTTGCCTTCAACATTTGAGGCTGCTCCTGCTCTTTGGCTATAAATTTTCTCACAGCTCAATTTCTCTCTACACACACAAACTTCCCAATAAATCTCATCAACTGTGTACACTTATTCTCTAACTTTGTTACCCAATGCTTATAGCACTATTACGCCAAATCACATGTAATTACCAATTGTACCTAGTTTTGGCACATTGTTAAACACTTTGATCAGTGCAATCCTCCCAGAATTTGTTTGTTTTAATACTGATCTGATAGAACAGTTTTTCTTCTCTGTGAATATTTATTTGCGTCCTAAAGCTATCTCAGCCTTTCTAGTGGACTCACTGTTCCATTTTAAACCAGAAAAAGGATTTCTTAACTTATGCAAAGTCTCATAAAGTGTATACTTTTCCTTTGTATCTTTGATCTTTGCCTTTTTTAAGAAAAATTTCTCTACTCCTTTCTAACTTTTTCACAAATTACCAATTTCTTATTTGGTTCTTTCTCAACGTTTTCCTTGTTGAGAAAAGTTGTCACTAGTATTTGTAAAAACCCAAAAAGCTATAATAAGTATAGCTACATTTATCATGGTTACCACAAAAACTGGTTTGTTAAGCAGACCTGTTTCCATTTTCACTAACCCTTGAACACTTCTCTGTCTTAGCCCAACACTTAGCTCCAGGTTTCTTGTCCTGTAAAATATAACACAAATCTGAGATTGTGTTCAGTTTCTTTAAGTCATCTAGAGGACTCAGTTTCTTTCAGTATTTATAAATTCTGCTTTACAGATCTTAAGACCGCTTTTGTGTGTAAAAGACTTTTCTTCTATGACTGGGCTTCATTCCCCTTCTAAAAGTCTTATTACATTTCAAAACATATGTATTCACTTCTATGGGGTCTATCACTTAATTTATTATAATTAACAAAATGTCATACTTACGGTGCCAGATAGCTTACACACCACTGCCCAGTGAACACTTTTCCTTGTTTCTCTGCCTCAAATCTTATGTTCTGATATTTGTTAGTTACATCTTTTTGTTTGAAGTTCATTTCTTACTTCTGCTGAGCATACTTGAGTTTCTCTCATGTTTGGTCCATCCAGAGACATAGTACTAGCTGTTTTATTGCTTCAATAGTTCATTCCTAGTCATTGCATATTTCTTCATGCATGAGATATAACCCACAAATGCAGGCATATTACATTTCTAGAAAAAAGTAATTTTACCTCTTCAGTTCAACTTCTAATTGTTAAGTAGCTAAAATTACATTTCTTTTACTCCATGATCTATTTTGCAACTCCTCTACTGTATGATTTTCAATCATGTTTATCACCTTATCTTGTTTAGTAATCAACTAACTTGACATTTATCACTAGACTATTCTTTTGTCTTTTCCAACAATTCATTCTTTCTTTATTTATTTTTAAATTACAATAATATAAATGCTTCTTTCATGCATTTATCCCATTCTAAATTATTGTAATTAGATCTAAAATTTTTTTCAAAGATGTATTCCTCTCAGGGAATAACATAAAACTTTATTTAGTTTCTTTAAAAGCTATTTTTCTAACTTTCAACTAAATAAGTGGTTTTATCTCAACAAATTGCTTGAGAAGTCTCCCCGACTCTAGCAATTTTCAGGATTTTACTCATGTGCCCAGAAAAATCCTTTTACTACTAGTATATATTTATTTCCTAGCTTCAATCTTGGATTAAAAGGGTCCTGTTATATCCATCAACTATTCCTTACTAACCCGTTCTTGTGTAATTTTACAATAATCATTTCATTGTTTATTGTACCCTCTTTTCACACAATTTTCACATTTTAGCCTCATTTGTCTGTATCTTTTATCTGATAAGACATTGCCCTTTAATTTTTAACATTAGAATGTTTCATGTAATCATGTACGTTATGAATATTGTTATTTTCGCTTTCTATGATTACAACTATACACCTTATTTCTTCTAAGTCGTCCATCTCTCTGTGCTGTTTCTGTGTGTCATCTGTGGCATGTTCAGCTTGATGAACGACTACTAGATCTAACTCTTCTATTAGATCGTAAAAAGTCCTTCCCACAGCTCACTATACTAAACAGGCTTTCTATTTTCAATGTTGAAAAGCTGTTCTGTCTTCAGATATCTAAGTTTACATTCAAACATATGATATCTGCTACAATGTTATCAAAATAACTTGTTGAGCTTTTAACCTTTTCATGAGCCTTTCAAAAACAGACATTGCTTCTGCAAACAGAGGCTATGCAGGACCTCTTTCCTTCACCTCTTCTCTATTCTTTCTCATTTTATCTTTATTCACTTTATTTGTGCCCAGTGCTCTAGATTATCATTTGCACTAGTTTTTGATCCACACACTGTAATTCCTTTAAATAAGTTTACTTTACTCTTCTAGCGTTTTTTTAGTTTTTTCTTAACTATTTCTTAAGTTAGGATTTCTAAATACATTCTCCTATCTTTGTCATTGAGTATCTTGGTCTTTTCGTCTGTTATTTTATTCTTAGTTAAATACTTCATCTGTATTAACTGTAGAATTCTGTCTCCCATCGAGATCTTTTAAGTCTTACTGATAGTTGCTAGTTTCTTTCCTTCTGGTAAGAACTTTTCTTTCTGGATTCTCTCAGCTCCTTGACATTATACTGAATTGGTACATTACTTTTCTCATTTCTTATTATTAGTTGGTAACCTGTCATATCTATGTCTAAATCTACCTCAAGTGATTTAGTATCATCTCTTCCTTCTAACTGTCCTGAGCTAAAATTGCTTCTTTTAAACCCTGCAGCACTGCTTCTGCCTCTTTAGTCCAAGACCCTTTATTGTTGCATAAATTGGTTTAGCTATCTGACCAAATTTAGGGACTAAGTCTCTAACGTAATTAGTCAATCGCATAATTTGTTGCACATTCTAATACTTTCTGTAGTTTTTAAGGATGTTATTTGTTCTGGCATTGACTCAGTAATTCCTCTATTTCCTGCTGATAACCAGAAACCTAGGAATTCTACCATTTTCCGTCATTATCTCACACTTTTAATGTTCAATTTTAATCCTGCCTCTGTTAGCAGATTTACTATATTCTTTCGTCCTGTGCATGTTCCCTTTCTTCATTTACTTACTAATAAAATATCATCTATATAAATCTCTGTTAATAATTTCTCTGACATTATGCATTGAAAAGACTACGGATGAATTAATATAGCCTTGAGGAAGCCGGCAGTACACATAGTGTTTATTATCTATTATAAGCGCTGTTTTTCCTAGCTCTCTCTTTTGCTAAGGGAATAGACAAAAAGCCATTTGCCAAATCTAACTCTCTGTTAGATATCTACCTTCCTTTACCCTTTCAATAGTATCTCTAGCATTAGATTACATATCGTCTGTCTGGTTTAGTTACCCTATTTAATGCCGTATACTTTGTTTACTAGCCTGAATGTTTTATCCGGCTTTGGTAATACTTGTATGGGACTATTTGTTACTGCCGATTTAACTTCTCTTAGAACTCTCTGTTCAGTAATTTCCACCTAATTCCTCATTAACAATTTAATCATTGCATACTGACACTGAAGCTTATGCATTCACGGATATTTTCAATATTCATACTCATTCTTATCACTAACTCTCACAAAAGTTTTTGTGCCTTGCATAAGGTGCTTCTCTTTGTAGAGACCTCATCTTTTTGCCTCTTCCGATCCTAGCATTTTACTACGCACTTTTCTTAATTCTAACTCAACATCAACTTCTCTTAATCTAGAATACCTTTCTCAAATCCCTTGCTGCTAACAAATTCTCAGACCCCTCTAATCATTTTAATGCACCAAACTCTTCTCCCACTCGTTCTCTTTGACTTTACCATTATAAGCTTGCCAGAAGAATATTATCAGTGAATTGTATTGGCTCTGCTGTCGAGGTAACATCTGCTGCTGAATCAATGAACTATTGTGTTCCTTCTACATTAATAAATAGATTATTATCCTTTTTTCAAATTACTCTTTGATCACAGATATTCCTCTTCAACAGGCCAAGTTGATTTCATTTGTGGTACAACTTGTTTCTGCTCACTGTTTTTCTTCTCGTACTTTCTGGATCTATTCACATTCCTTTTCTTATCTACCACACTTTAGTCTGTCTAACCTTCTCCTACGTTCTTTAAGAACTTTCTAATTCACCTTCTGAATAACTTTCAGCTGGGGTCCTTCTCTCCCACCTATTTACCTGGAATGTAGCTTACATCCCCATCTTACTTTTCCAACTCTTATACTTGACTCTCTGTCCTAAACATTCCTGTTTCCTTCTTTTTTGTCTAGTCTGAAAACAGGTGTTATACTGTTTTTCTCTCTCCTATTTTATTATTCTGCATTTTTGTAAATTAACCTTTTGTAATTTCTGTGTGCTCATGTATTTTGAGGTTCCTCTTTCCTCACACTACCCTTAGATGATGGGAGGTTAAATCATACTCTGCAAGTCTTTCCTCTATCTGTTTCTTAAGATAGGTGTTTGAGATTATTTATCAATTTATATCCACCTGGAATATTTTTCCTACATCCCTCAATAATCTAACCTTATCTGACATTGGTATTTCTTCTTCTGGCCAACAACCATACACTTAACAATGGCATTTTGATCTTTAGAGGCACTAAATAGAATTTCTTTCTATTGTAAAGTATTTGTCTCTCTTTGAGTTAAGTCTCTAATCTTTTCTATAAATTCTGCTGATATTACCTGTACACTTAACTAAACCATTTACACCTTCCACAACTTCAACTTGCATTCTATAAGCAACTTTAATACTATGATCAGAATAAAGAAGTCTTTCTAGAATCCTACAGTATCTATGTACAGTATCCTGTCTATTGCAGTTCTAACAGGTTAGTTTGTACAGCTCTGCTTGAGTCATAAATCAGTTGTTTCACTGGAAAATCCCTAACACCAGCTGCAGGTTGTTTCTTCTCTCTATGCCTCACTAACTTTTCACCGTGTCTAAACCTCTTGTTGCAGGCTGGTTTTATCTGCCTTCTATAATTTCATCAATTTATTATAATCACTTTTCTATTAAACTTATATCCCTCCTAGAATGTTATTAGTTCTTCCTGATCTTGACTATCCTTCTTATTTAGATATTTATGCTACGGAAGTGACTGCCCGTTGTTCTCAGTGGTCCATAAGTTAAATTCAGTAAATAAATCAGTAATAACCTTACTGTTTGTTTATTTATTCTCTCTCCCTCTTATTAAAGTGTCATTTTTGTATTAAACTTTTATCTCTACTTCTGGCCAGTCATTCCGAATTTGTTTGGTTATTCTTTTTAAACGTAATATCTCTACTTTCTGTTAAAAAGTACGTGCACTCTTGTAGTGTATTAAGCTCCACCCAAATATTGTATGTATTTAACATATATATACTATGCTCACGTGAATGACAGCATCAAGTAAATTACGTTAAGTTATTCGTCTCTCTGTATTTCATGCTGAAGAGCGCATGCTGTACTGAAAGTATTTACAAAGTATGAAGAATAAACTTTTTTTTTACACGTGAGACTATGCATAAGGCTCAACACTTACTTTCTCATGTTTTAGTCTTCTATACTTGTTATTTATAACTAACTCTATCTCACTATGCTCACCCTTTTTCCCTAATTGTCGATGAGTATGAGTTCTCAGTTTTAGTTTAAGTTCTTTATGATTTTCCTCTTCACTGCTCACTACTTCTTCTAACTCGTCTTGAGAGCTATTTTTCTCTTTCTTCACAAACAGAGATAACTGTTTCATTACTCTGATCTTTTGGTGCTACATAGATCTTCTCTCTGAGTCCTTTCCACGACAGTATGTGCTACATAAGTCCAATGCAGCAAAACCAGAGAGTTAATCTAACTGACCCAGGACTCTGCATGCCTACATGCTCTTAGTTTTCTCTCTTTCTGCTAACACTTGGTTTCTTATCTTTTTATTCTTTTTAAAAAAAAAAAAAGAAAGAAAGAAAAAAATCGTAACATCAGTCCCTTTTCCTGTTTACGTTAATAGATTTCCATTTAGCACTACCATTTCCTCCTCTAGTTTTTTCTATTAAACCATCATAAGCATAAACTATGATTAAAAATGTTCACACGTTTTCTCAAATCTCCTTTCATTTAGTTCATGCACTAATTCTTCGGCCTGCTTCTCTAGAATCTCTAGGTTTCCCATATCATGTCCAAAGCTCTCAATGTTCTCTTTTCATCTTTCTTTGTCTTTACCATCTATTTTAACAGTTTTCTTGGTATCACCTAATATTTATGGTAGACTATCTCGTGCTGACTATTTTTATTTGATTGAACTTCTTAGATTTCTGTATTGGTTTGGATAGGAAACCAAATAGCTTTCAGTATTAATTAAAACCAAGTATAATTCTAGTTCTTACTAGACTAAAACACGTTTCTTAAAGTACTTTTGGACAAAAGTTTTCCCTACTCCTCTTCGTATTGTTTCTTCTAATAAGTTTTGTCTCTGAATGTATATATTAAATTTGCTCACATCCCTTTTCTCTCTCTTTTTTTCCATATAATTCTCGATATTTTAGTAAGGCTATTTGCCCACACACGACTATTTTTATTTGATTGAACTTCTTCTGTTCTGGGGGTGGAACCAAATATCTCTGTAATAATTAAAACCGATACAATTTTAGTTTCTTCTGAACTAAAGACAGCACTTTCGAGCAGTACTTTTTCTGTATTTCTCTAATTGCGTTTTATGGACTGTATTTCTTACAAGCCCAGGCATCCCCCGCCGGCAGATCTACAGCCCCTCAAGACTTCTCTAACCTCAGTAAGCATTCATCTCTCTATGCGAGATTTTTTCTTCTTTTGTGTACACTAAACTCTTTCTGAGTTTATCAAATAATTCTTTTGAATTATTTTTTTAATAACTAGAGTTTTCTATAGGATCTTTCACCTATTAAACTCTGCCCTTTCATATTCTAGAGCGTCTTGATTAGGCTGGGCAATGCGATTTCATTGATTATATTGTTAATCATTAGTCAATATACCACGCGTTAGGCTCCCATGTTTCACAGTCGCAAATCTCACTGCCTTCTGCCTTATTTTGTTTTATCCTCCAGGTAAAGTAAAGTAAGTCCCGAGTCTATCCTATCTCTAATAAGCATTTAATCATACTCACAGGAACTAGGTCTAGAAGACTTCTCAAGTGGTCTGTTCTGCTCTGAGAATCTTGAAATCAGAGTCTTTGCTTGGTAGCGTGTTGGTTATAATAAAGATCTAGTTTTATTATATACTGGAGTTAAATGCATTACAAATAAAACGCAGATACTAAAATGAAAATAAAACAAAAGTTCTATAATTTCATGAGCTCGGGGCATCGTGGCGAGGGCTGTCTGTCTGGCATGCGGCGTGTCGCCGAGGTGCAGCGTTGTCTTCTGGCTCACTTCTAAGTGCACAACTACTTTCATAGACTACAGGTGCAGGAGACACTTTTTAGGAAAGTCCACGTACAGCTGGAGACCTCCTCTCAAGAAGCCACTATAAAAACAGCCGCCCATCTTATCCAGTCTGCTCTTCTACAGATATCTTTCTAAGATATGTCCTCCTCTCCAGCAGTCCGGGAACTCAGCACTCCATGGTAACATTCCTATTCTTTAAAGTTCTATACTTACTAATACATATTTTATCTAGCTATACTTTAACTAAATGCTACATATATTATACCTAATCATCTTTTCTCAATATGACTACTTTTGCACATAGTGATGTAGTGGTCTTGCTTTCTACTATTCAATAAAGTGAATAATACCATGTGTACTGTGTATCTTATTAATGCTTATCAAATAAAGAATGCAATATTCTGTGTGAGTCTCTTCTTCTTGATAAATCAGTAGCACATCCCAATGTGTTTACAATACAAGGTATCACTCCAAGATAAACAAAGTGGAGCTTGCCCACAAAATTAGAAGGCAGTCTGGTTTTCCTCCAGCACTAATATCTATCTATCTATCTAACTTATCTATCTATCCTATCTATCCTATCTATCCTATCTATCTATCCTATCTATCTATCCTATCTATCTATCTAATATCTATCAGGGGTCATACTGAGGATGTTGTCCGAGTGGTACTTGGTCTGGTAGGACAGATAAATAATGATATATTTTTAGCGCCCTCTGCATATTACTGCTCCTCAGTGTGTCTGTCTGTGTGGTAATGTCTGTGGTGACGTCACAACGCAGCGCCATACATCCGTCATTTCTCTCAAGGTTATAAAAACAATCAGCGACTCAGCAGATACACATTTCGTGGATGCACCAGCTTCTCGAATACAAACGTGATACACGATATGGAGCAGAATCAGACGTTTCCACGGTCACTCTTGACTTCACGACAGTAAGAGAAAATAACCTTCATTCCCCTGACGATTATGTCTCCAAAGGCCCAGTGAAGGCTGCCTGTTTTAGACGGCATCGGAACTAACGGGACAACGCGCCGCCCGCCCAGGTAGGAAGTCCTGTGGGTTTTGAGACAGCTACATACACGCCCGTCAGTAGCAGATCAGGGCAGAGAGCGGGGCATTGCACCAGAACTGGAAGTACGCCGTCAGGGAAGTGATCCAGGTGGATCCCCTCAGGCTACTCTGGAATTTCGTCGTTGAAGAAGAGAAAGATAATGGCAAGAGGATATCCTGTTGGTACATTCGAAAATATGTAGATGAAAATCCACATCTTGGATACCAGACCTACATTGAAAACAAACAACATAAATAAATAGAGGCCAGAATTAAACAATATCTTATTTTACATAAATCTTATTTTATCTTCTTATCTGTCATCAGACTTAACTGCTCTCTCTATTACAAATATCTGTCAAATAATCTAATCCTGGGTGCCTAGTAATTCAGGGGCTGCCTCTGTACTCAGCAACACCCTATAGCAACTACACTAAAAAATCTATATTATTTATTGAGTGTGTTTTTCAGGGAGTAAAATATGACTTTCTGTTATAAAAAGTAATTTGCTAGAGGGTGTTATTCATATTGCTTGTTTGCAGTTCAGGCATCCCTGATATTAGGAGAATTAAGAGAGATCACTCTTAGCTTGAATTCTTGGATTTAGAAAATTAGTCGGTGTTCCAAATGTTCTACATTTTCGATTTTTTTGATATTTAAAATGTCATTTTAAATTCATGCTATATTTCTGGATATACATCACACAACGTCAGGTGTCTCACATTTGCTCTGATTCATTCAGTGCCAATTTATCTGTCATGTATTTTTTGCCTTGCACAAGGACGAAGATAAATGCGGAGTTCTTATTTACTTTTTATCTGGTGGCATTCATTAGCAATTTACGCCTGCTTGGCAGAACATAACTTCACAGGCTCGCGGGTATATATCCTAGTAGGAAATGATCGGCGTATGACATCAGAAGTGATCTGCCTCTTTCGCGCGCGCGGAGGTGACGGTACGTAACCTCCTTTTCAACGTCATTACGTTCGAGTGGCGCTCTTTAGATCAGGATGAAACTCAAGCTGCTAAAACTGGAAAACAAAAACCTTCGAAGACATAGGCAGTGGAGTAGACGCCATTTCAGATCACTTCAGATAAACGATTTGCAGTAGAAGTTAGCAATTTTAAGCGGTACAGCTGTAATATAAATAGCTTATTTTGGGTCTGAACGGCGCGTGTGTTGGAGATTAAAAACGTTAGATGATCGTTTATTTTTCCATGTGAGTAAGAAATAAGCAGAGTTAAGAGGCAGTTCTCAACTAAGGCTATTATTGTGTGAAATTCTAAAAGTAGTTTCCTAATCTCTCATCAAACAGCATCCCTAAAAAGTTCAACACGTCATACAACACAGCTTACGATTACTGCAGTCAGTTAGTTTTATATTTGGCAGCTTTTTTGACATTCGCGCTTAATAGAAGGCGCATTTTCCATTTCCTATCACGCAGGCCTATATAATAATAAACAACTTGGAAATCATGGTTGAAGTTACTCAAATGAAAATCATGCATACAAATTACTAGAAAAATGCCCTAATACTTCATAGTCACAAAGCGTTCTGCATAAAAGTATACTTTTTTACTTTTAAAAATCTTTGGAAAATCAAATACTTTTATACTTGGGCTGCATTTTTAAATTAGGGGTATTAGTACTTTAGTAAAAATTACTTGATTAGTGTGCATGATTTTCAGAACACAATATAGTTTAGAAATCACCAAAAGATGCTGTACTGACTCAGAAAGGCCACACACACACACACACACACACACACACACAAACACACACACACACACACACAGGGTTTGGATTAGTAAGAGGCAGAGCAGCGCCTGGATTTGGAGCAAGCAGTAATTCATTGGTATGGGTGTAGGGAGCCTCCTTTTCACAGCCGGCCCAGCATCTATTGGTCTTGCAGGAATGAGAGAGATACAAGTCCTGCAGAGAAGTGGCTGGGAGGGATTTTTGACTCCATCGTTCTTGATAAGTCTACGTGATGGCTGGTGGAAACGTCTCACAACTAATTCTCCAAAAACACTAAAAACAGCTCAATAATGTTTAGATCCTGGTGGCTGTACAGGCCATAGGAGATGTTGCCCACTTCTACATTCATATTCATCAAAACCACCATATTTAATGAATTAATGTTTGTCTAAAACCACAATTACATTTTAGTATTTGTACTAAGAGAGGCATTTTACAACACAGACTATATTTGAGGAAAAAGGAGTTTAAATATTATTTATTTTTAAATGAATAACACATGATTCCCTATGGTGGAGCATAGACTTTACTGTTCTACTCATATCTTATACAACTGTGATATTCCTACTAAACAACCAAAAAAGAAACACTTGTTTCCTCACTGCTGAAAACGCTATATAGATTGATACAAGTTAAATCTGTTCTTCAGTCCAGTACATGACTACCATCAAGGTTATACTAGAGAAACTTCTACTCTGTCAACATAGTCAGTACAATAAAAAAGAGAAGTATCTTGTGGTTATTTTGGGAAAACAGTAGCATTCTCCCCATACTACCCTTTATAGTATTCAGAATTGTACTGAATTGGCAGTATAAGCTTAGCCCTTGATCACATAAGAATAACAATATAAAAACAGATGTCAAATAGGAGCCAAAATATGGCTATAACATTGCCAAAGTCTCCTCTTCAGTTAAAAATCAAATCTTTTAATTGTATATTTCTCTGTCTGTTGTTTTGTTCTTTTAGACAAACTATGATCCAATCCATTATCTACATAATAACATTTAGTATTTTCATTGGTCTGTGACAGCTAGTAATTATATTTTTAGATCTTCTAAATGTTAATTTTCTGTAGTAGCTTGCCATTCTGAAAATATTTATTCTATAATTTATTTTATTATCCAGTGGCTTTTCACATTTTCCAAGAACTTGATTATTGCCTTTGGACCATTCCCAGTGGCTCCACCCCCTGCTGGTGATAGTTGCAGCATGAACAAATTTCTCCAAGTCTTGATTGGAGACAAAAACGTCATTCATGGGTTTTTTTTTGAGATGAGTAAGAGCAGGTAGTGGGGATTTACTGCCTCAGTAGGAACCAGCTTCGATTTAAATGTGGATGACAATTGGGTTTGATTAATCGGGCAGCCCCTATTATCTATATGTCTATCTTGAACACTGGCTGTCAACAAGTCTGTATTAAACATATCAGTAAATATTCTCTTTGTTGGCGGGCATAGCGCTCCTCATTTAAGTTTGTACAATATACTGGGAAGTATGTTATATTAGATGTGTGTTAAAGGTGACAACTAAACTTGCAAGATTGATCACGCAGGGAGTGTGCAAACAGATCAATGCTCTGGCCTCAGTACTGTCTTACGATACATACAGCAAACACTTATTTAATTAAAAGACTTAAGCTATTAGAGACTGAGAAAGTGAGTCAATGTGATATAGAATCAGTTTGGGTTAAATCGCTGCAGTGCCAGTCTGCTAGTTTAGTAGTAATCGCAGAAGGCTAACTTCATGTTACCAGCCCGGTTTCTATCCAGCAACCACCAGTGTGCATGCTTACTATATATATATGTATACTTTTTGTCCTTGCCAGCAGCCTGATGCAGTGATGAAGATAAAGTTCTGAGACTTGGAACCATGTGTTCAGAGCAGGAAAGAAGGATGTTTTTGAGATTTGAATCTTAAGATACTTGACTCCCCATACTCCTTTACATAATGGTAGGAAGTTCAGAGCTGCAGATTTACTGTGTGACTTATTATTGTTGCTAATTCTAAAATAGCATAAATTGCAGAAGAGACCCCCTTTACACAAATCAAATTTACAGAAATTAAATATTAAATTAAAATTCAGTCATTTTGTATGAACCACCAGAGAGCTGGGTTAAAGTTTCCCTAGCAGCTGTTTCCCTGATTGAGTTGGAGATATCATTGTCAGTGACTGCAAAAATTAAACTTCAATTCTCTGTTTAAGGCTACAGGCATATCATTTTTCATTTGTGGAGGAAGAGAGATCAAACCTGTAAAGTGAGTGTGTGTGAGGTGAGATGAGCAGGAGGACTTCCAGTTTTCTATGAAGGTAACAACTCCATGATTATTCCTCCCGGATCACCAAAGCTGATGTGTAGCGCTCAGAAGAGAACAGCATCTTCAGGATTAGGCTGTGTTTCTGAAAGTGACTCAGGATTAGTCCTCCGGAACTCCCAGCGATGTTATTCCTCCGAGAACATCTCCAGGATTGCGAGCTGTGTTTCTATGAAGTGCTGCTCCGTAGATTATTCCTCGGATCTCCAGCGATCTTGGCGCTAGAGGAGACAGCAGCTTCAGGGTTGTGCTGTGTTTCTATGAAAGGTAACAACTCCATGATTATTCCTCGGATCTCAGCGATATTGGCGGCTGGAGGGCTTAGCATCTTCCGGATTAAGCTGTGTTTTCATGAAGAGTAACAACTCGCAATTATTCCTCGGATCTCAGCGATGAACTACGGCTGCTGCAGCGACTCTATGTGTGAGTATGGATGTGATTTATAAAAAAAAAAAAAAAAAAAAAAAAAAAGCACTACTTCGCTGAAGTTCTTCTCTTTTGGAATATTTTTGTATTAATAATAAAAATTTCTTATTAGAGTTTAGTTGTATACTTCACAGCACATATTACGTACAAAAACTTATTTAAGCTCCCATTTCCAGCCCCAGGCCCATATACCAAAAACATACACACACACTTTTCCTCCAAAATGTGTATAGATTAATGGTGCACTCCAGTGTTGTTAACTTGAACAAACATCAAACAAGCGCAGTATACAATATTAACCAGTAAAATCAAAAAAAGTAATAAACACAACAACCAAAACAAAATATAGGGCTTGTCTGATGATCTAGCCGAGCTCTTTTTATTTAGAATTAGTCTTTAGATGATTGGAGACTGATGATTGTGGTGTAGCGAAGGAATGACCGATGTTCTAAGAAGGTTAAAGTCACGAGAAGAACAGATGGGGGAGAAAAGAACACGACTATACAACACGAACACGTAACAATGATAGTAATAATAGAAGGAAATATAGCTATAACACACAATATTCGAGTCCCTGAAATGCTGCCTGAAAGGAGTTTCTCTTATAAGGTGTGTTTGATTTTCTCCATCTCAGATCATTGTTTGGCATTTCCAACAATATTAGTCCCATGTGTCTAATAGAACTTATTTCCAAAGCGTAAAGCGTAACGTCGATGCTGAATTTCAAGAAAAGGATTAAGAAACAGTGACTGGGGATTATTCTTCACTAGAAATATGACTAGGGCATAAACCTACAAAAAAACAACAACATTAAAGTGTATTCCCTCCTGAAGGCTCAAGTAGCTCTGATTTATGCTGCATGTGTACAACAGAGATGGTAAATGGCAAATAAACTTGGTAACGGAAAGGTTGGAAATCATTTTTGTTACCGTACAGTAGAGTGACATCAGTCTTGTGTTTAATTAATCTGAAACCAAGACCAATGTACTTACGATACTTGTCGTGATTTTATTTGCTAAAGGCGTCCCAGAGAGTTGTTTAGTTTACATTTTAGATTTGCATTGCTGGGTCAGTTTCATATATTCATGTCAGTGTGAATTTTCATATTGTACAGTGCTTTTTCACATAGTATATATCATTTAAGACGCTCCTGAGCCATCAGCCTTAGTCACAAATAAACATAGGTAGAAAGCACAATTGAATCACGAGGATACCCGTTTTTGCATAAACCATTATTATTTTTGTTTGTTTAAGATAAAAAGTATAGTGAGTATATATGTGGTTATATATGTTTCTGCACATTTACTGTAACGCACTTATACAGCAGTACTCTATATTTTAATACTATATAGTACACTATTTTTAATGTTTTTACGTCTGCCACCCATTCCAATTTTGAATGCGGTCAAACTCATCAAATACTTATATTTATACATGAAATTGTTTATTAATAAATTGTAGTTAAATGACCTTGCCACTTGTGTGACAGGAGGATTTTTACTAAGATGATTCAGTGTTTTAAATTAACCCCAGCTCACTCATTAATTGAATTATAGATAGGTACTCTTCTCTTTGTTTTTAGTCTTTTTATGAACTTTTTCCTAAATTGTCTTTACATCTCTGCAGCAGTAGGGAAGGGAACAAACGTGTATGGGACTTATATTTGCTCAACATTATTTCTATATGGGGGCTTCGTTTACCCATTATTATACAAAATAAAAATATATATAATAAATGGAAATAAGATTTTCTAATATTAATATTTCAGTAGTCTTTCTTTTGTAAGTTTGGGATCACACTGTCTTTCCGTGTGAATACTTTGAGAAACTGAACAACTGACCTTCAACACAACAACAATTATGTTCTTCTCTGCTATGTTCAGAATTGTGTAGGGAAATATGGCTAAAAAGAGAATATTTTCTTTGATAGCTTTCCACAGAGTTGTTATATATTTTGAGCTGATGATATAGATTACATGAATGATAGAGATTTGTTCTGGTGTATATAACAGCCCAGCAAATTTATTATGGTTTCCACCCATATCACAGTGTTGAGGTTCAAGCCTAAAACATTTTTAAATATGAAATTAAAAAAAAAAACAAGAAAAGAAAGAGAATAAGAACACTAGGCTAATATATTTATTTTTATACATACAAAAATGTGAAACTGTGCTATTTATTTCTCAGTTTTATCAAATCTTAAATCATTTTGCTGTCCTGCAGCTTTTCATAAAAGCAGTACTGCACTTACATCTTTAATATTCATTATAGAGATGAAAACATCTCAGAAACACATTACTTTAACCCCCAAATCAATGTT